>NW_026596402.1:693582-796302 GCF_907164565.1 Psammomys obesus
CACACACACACACACACACACACACACACACACACACACACACACACTCTATTTCCTTAAAAAGAAAGGAATAAAAGTAATTCATTAAAGAAAGGGGAGTTTGTTTTGAGCAGAAGCTAATTTTGTATAGATTACAGTGCTAGCACGCTTAGTGAAGATGAAAATATACCAGTTAAGAGATCATATTCAGATATGTCAAGTCACTGAAATATTTTGATTTGGACAAGAGCAGTGGAAATAGAAATAATAAAACAAAATTTATGAACTCAGAATCTATGTATCTTAAAGCTTGATCAAAATAGGTGATAAAAGTCAGATGACATGGAGTTGGTGATAACAATAATTTATTGATGTGTACACAAAGAAAGCAAATAGGTACAAAATAAAATAAATAAGTTTGAAGGTTTGAGACAGTGTAGAGCATGTATTATTAATTAATTTATTTGTTTATATAGGGCTTGCTAAGTTTGAAATGGAATTATGCACCTGTATTTCTACTTAAGTTATTGCTAATGCTTCAGAAAAGTAGCATTGTCTCAACCCCCCAAAAAAAATATACTAGTTATGTTTTCTTTAATTGAAGGGATCATTTCTAAAATGATAGGTATCTGTACTATATCATAAGAGAAAACAAATGTCTAATGTGAACTATTTTTCGGTTTTTGACTGTCATAGAGAAAAACCAAAGAAATTCTTACCAGTGTAAACTAGATAGCTGTCTGAAATACTTTATTTATAGTTGGAGACCATAAGTGATTATTCTCAATGAATGAATCTATGTTCATGGATACAAAATAACTTTGTGATGAATTCATCGTATCTTAGTCATACAATGAAAAGTATGGCCTCTCTCTCTCTCTCTCCTCTCCCTCTCTTAGTATGGCATCTCTTGATAAAATTTCTTAGTGAATTTATTTGTTGTCAACCTAATTAAATACAGAATTTGAGGGACTAGAGAGTTGGCTCAGGGATTATAAATGTTAACAGCGCTTTCAGAGGACCTAGACTTGATTCATAGCACTCACATGGTGGCACACAACCATCTGTAATTCCAGTTCAAGAGGGGAATCCTATGTCCACTTTTGGTGTCTGTGGGTATCAGGCACACACATGGTATACATATATATGCATGCAAAACACTCATAAAAATAAATTAATAGATCAAATAATAAAAATAATATATTAAATAAATTTTAAATAAACACAGAATTTGAAAAGGAAAACTAAATTCCTATTGAGTATGCTATAGAACATGTAAGTGACTTAAAATAAATATTTAATATAGTGTATAATTATGTGAAACTAAAATAAACAAATATTAAATGACTATATCTACCTCCAAAAATGTCTTACTTTGAAATTTTTCTTAGACTGAATATATTAGTTCCAAAATTCTAGCCACATCTGTATTGGAGCATGACTTATGGCAGTACTCTGAAAGAATATTTGCACAATATTTTAAAAGCTATCATATAAAAACAATTGTTTAAAAAAAAAGGAAATTCAAGCCAGAAGAATTTATTTATATTTGTAAAACCATGCTTTTTTTTTCCTGCAGCAGTTTCCACATGAAGACATTTTAATAAATATTCATAAGGCTATTTGGCTTTTTTAAGAAAAAAAATAAGAACTTTGTTGATAGAAATTGAAGGAAGCAGTCAAAATCCTTTCTTATTCATACTTAAGACTGCAAACTTGAAAATCTTGCAATCCCATTTTTCTTTTGGGTGTAATATTGTAGCTTAGCTCATATTTCTTTATGGATACAATAATTCTGCCCATTGCGTCTTCAAGCCCTTTGCAAGATGGCACAAGCCATATGAATGAAAGAATATACAATCTAGTGAAGTACTTACCCTCCATGACCTCATGACCTTTCTGAAGTAGTAGTATTTATGTTGAGAAGTCCTAAACTCTGAAATCTAATGGTGGAGTGCATTCACTACAGAGACGTGTCCTGTACAGAGACGCCTCAAGTGTGGAAGAGTTCTTGAGCTACTGAGAAAAAAATGAGCAATATCTTTGAAACTCGGAAAGTAGCTGAGCCAAGCACCATGAAATGAGGTAGATTTTGACAGGGGGGGTTCTGAATCTTGAAACTATTTTGACTATACTGTAAGCTAAGGTCAGTAAGAATCTTTTGAAATATTTGAGAGACCATGTTTGGATGGACTCTTTGAAGAAGATTGTTCTGATGATGTTTGAAGGCCTGGAGACTTCCAGGGTTCAGGAAGTATGGAGTTTCAAGTCAAGTACATATTGGCTGGAAGAAATTGTGTTTTCTTAATTGGGATAAATATGCAATTTAGTTAAGAACTTTAAAGAGCTATTTAACTACACAATGTGAGCTGATAGCCAAAGGAAACATAGGTTCCCTTTGATTTAACACTAAAAGACACAAAAGAACATATGGCCAGTTATAGGAAGCACAATCCAAATCATGACATTATCCTATTTAACTTTATCTTACATTACCATTCCAAAAAAATTAAATAATTATCAATGTCTTCTGCTCTAAAGCAGTGGTTATGTTGGTCTTGGTAAATTCTGTTCTTAAAATAATCTTAGAAGAACCAAGGATACATTATTTTAAGGAACTGGAATATCCATCACCTCACATCTTATTGTTTTTCAGGTGACTTGCATAATGTAGTGGCAGTTATGATAAAAATGTATGCTCTGATGATGCATAATTAGAATCAAGTACTTAAAAGTTCCATGGACAATTTTCACAATAAGAATTTTATTCAAAAAAAGCAAGACCCACTAAAGAAAAAAAAAAAGACAAAAAGGATTCCATGCTTTTGGATGGACATGCTATTAAACTGATAACCATAACTAAGAGCATATATTACAAATAGATGATAATTACTTAAAAAAGGAAAGTTACGAAATGAAAAGAAGTTATAACAATTTATTTGCTGATTTTTATTTTTGTTTTGAACTAACTTCTAATGTAGCAAGCTCAAAATTTCCATGTATTCCTAAAATAGATATTGATTTCTGGCTGATTTCACTGTCCACAGCATACAAAGGCATCTGATAGATTTCCTCTATAAAATGAATCAATAACAAAAATACTTTCATCTTACTGCTCCTTCTTTTATTTTGTGAAAGAAATCTCTATATTCTTCTACTTGCTAAGAAATTACATAGAAAATACACAGCAGAAGTCTGACTTATTCAGAAGGATTTGTGCTCTTTCCACAACAGTGACTTAGGAAGTTTGATTTGGAGAATCACTTGAACCCAGGAATATGAGGTCAGTATAGGCAACATAAAGTCACAAAGTCACAAAAAAGACAGAGGAGAAGGAAAGAGAATGGAGGAAAGAGGATATGGAAAGAAGAAATGAGAAAAGAAAAAAAGAACAAAACAGGAGGCATATTAGCTTCTTGTTGCTTATTTTTGTATGTTTGTTTTTTTATCAAACCTAGAGTAAATTTATAGCTCACAATGACAGTGTTTGACTAGCCTGCACATGACTTCAGGTTGTATTCCCAGCACAATTTGTTTTGTTTTAAAATTTAAAACTCCAAATGAACAAAAATTACTTCTAATCCTACTTCACTGATAGAATTGAATGAAATAATACATTTGGGTTCACACAAGGCTGAAATTACTTAGACTGAAAAATTTCAGCAGCAATTATACCATATTATGAATTAGTATAGATTCTTTTTTTACTCATTTGTTTGTTTAATCACTTTACAGCTTGAAACCAATCCTCTTCCTCCTCTACTCACAGTCTCACAATCACACTCCCCTTTTACAGTCCCCCCTTCTCCCTCTTCTCAAAGTAGGGAAGGCCCCCAAGCTGTACCAACCCACTCTGGCACCTCAAGATGCAGGACAAAGCTCATTCCCTCCCACTAAGGCCAGATAAAGTAGCCCAGCCATGGGAAAATAATATAATAGTAGGTAACAGAGACAGAGACAGACTCTACTACTGTTTTCAAGGGACCCACTAGATGACGGAGCTGAACATCTGCTATAAATGTGTAGGAAACTAGGTCAAGCCTCTGTATTCTCTTTTGTTGGTTGTTCAGTCTCTGTAAGTCCCCAGGGGTCTAGGTTAGTTGACTCTGTACATCTATTTGTGGTGTCCTTGACACCTCTGGCTTCCTCAATCCATCCTCCCACTCTTCAACAGAACTCCCTGAACACAGCCTACTGTTTGGCTAATGGTCTCTGCATATGTTTCAATCAGCTGCAAGATGAAGCCTCTCAGAAGACAGTTATGATAGGCTCCTATCTGCAAGCATAACAGAATATCATTAATACTGACAGAGGTAGGCTCTCTCCCATGAGATGTGTCTAAAAATTGGACCAGTCATTGGTTTGCTACTCCATCAATCTCTCTACTCTATCTTTGTCCCTACACTTCTTCTAGGCACAATAAGTTTTAGGTTGAAATTTTATGGGTGAATTGGTGTCTCTCTCCCTCTACTAGAATCCCATCTGGCTACAGGATGTGAGGTGGCTTCAGGGTCCATGTATCCTTCTGTAGAAGTCTCAAATAGAGTCACCACTATAGATACCCAAGAGCCTCCCTTGTTCCAGAGGTGCCTACCCTATGATTTCAGATCTCTCTCCAGGTCTTTCTTCTCCCTCATGCTCACATCCTGCTTTCCCCAATCCTAGTTCCCACTCTCTCTCCCAACTGGTTTCCTCCTTCCATCTAATTCATATGCCTATTTTACTTTCCATTCTGTGTGAGGTTTAATAATCTTTCCTTGGGGCCTCCTTGGCTTCTTTTGGTCTATGGATTGTACATTATAATCCTGTTCTTTATGACTAATATCCACTTATAAGTGAGTACATACCATGCATGTCTTTCTGGGTCTGGGTTACCTCATTCAGGATGATTTCTTTCTTGTTCCATTCCATTTGTCTTGAAATTGCATGTTGTCTTTGTTTTGAATACCTGAGTAGTATCTCATTGTGCAAATGTCCTGCAATTTATTAATCCATTCTTCAGTGATGGAACATCTTGGTTGTTTTAAGTTTCTGGTTATTATGAATAAAGCTGTTATGAACATAGTAGAGAAAGTGTACTTGTTGTATGGTGAAGCATATTTTGGGTATATGCCCAAGAGTAGTAGAGCTGGGGTCTTCATGTAGATCTATTCTCAATTTTCTGAGAAATCTCCAGATTGATTTCTACAGTGGTTGTACAACTTTGCACTCCAAACAGTAATGGAAGATTGTTCTCCTTGTGCCATACTCTCTCCAGCAGGTGCTGTCACTTGAGTTTTTGATCTTAGGTATTCTAATGGGTGGAAGATGGAATCTCAAAATTGATTTGATTTCCATTTCCCTGATGACTAAGAACATTGAAAGTTTCTTTAAGTGCTTCTTGGTTAATAGGGACTCCTCTATTGAGAATGCTGTACCTCATTTTTTAATTGGGTTATTTGGTTATTTAAAGGGGTGTTGGTGTTGTATGTTTTTTCAGCATCTAAGGAGATGGCCAGGTGTGCTCATTGCTAATTTTCAGGTTTTTTTTTATGTGGTGGATAACATTGATGGATTTTTATATGTTGAAGCATCCCTGCACCCCTGGGATAAAGCCTACTTGATCATGGTGGATGGTATTTCTGATGTGTTCTTGGATTTGTTTTGGGAGTACATTGTTGAGTATGTTTGAGTCAATGTTTAAAAGGGAAACTGGTCTTAAATTTTCTTTTTTTGTTGAGTCTTTGTGCAATTTATCAAGATGACTGTGGCCTCATATAATGATGTTGGTAATGTTCCTTCTGTTTCTATTTTGTGGAATTGTTTAAGTAGTATTGGCATTAGCTCTTCTTTGAAAGTCTCATAGAATTCTGACCTAAAACCATCTGGCCCAGGACATTTTTGGTTGGGAAATTTTTAATGACTGCTTCTATTTTCTTAGTGTTTATAGGTCTATTTAATTTCATTTAATGTTGATAAGCAGTATGAGTCAAGAAAATCAATCATTTCACTTAGATTTTCCAGTTTTGTAGAGTATGGGTTATCAAAATAATACCTAATTATTCTTTGGAATTTTTCAGTGCTTGTTGTTGCCCCCCTTTTCATTTCTGATTTTGTTAATTTGGATACTGTCTCTTTGTCTGTTAGCTAGTTTGGTTACGGATTTGTCTCTCTTGTTGATTTTCTCAAAGAACTAGCTCTTGGTTTTGTTAATTTGTATTGTACTTGTTGTTTCTAATTTATTGATTTTTATCACTGAATTTGATTTTTTTTTCCTACTCCTCTGGGATGTATTTGCTTCTTTTTGTTTCGAGTATGCTGTTAAGTTGGTAGTATGAGATCTTTCCAATTTCTTTATGGAAGTACTTATTACTATGAACTTTCCTCTGAGCATTGCATTCATTGTGTCCCATAAGTTTGTGTATGCTGTGCCATCATTTTTATTCAGTTATACAAAGGCTTCAGTTTATTTCTTTATTTTCTCTCTGACCCAGTGGTCATTGAGTAGACAGTTGTTTCGTTTCCATGAATTTGTAGGTTTTCCGTTGCTTCTGTTGTTGTTGAAGTTTAGTTTTAATCCATGGTAGTCTGATAAAATTCAAAGAGTCATTTCAATTTTCTTGTATCTGTTGAGGACTGCATTGTGACTGGCTATATGGTAAATTTTTGAGAAGGTTCCATGAAGTTCTGAGGAGAAGATCTATTCTTTTGTGTTTTAATGAAGTGTTCTGTAGATATAAGTTAGGTCCATTTGATTCATGACATCTGTTAGTTTCCTTATTTATCTGTTTAGTTTCTGGATCTGTCCATTGGTGAGAGTGTGGTGCTGAAGTCTCCCACTATTAATAAGTGGGCTTCTATTTGTGATTTAACTTTAGTTATGTGATCCATCTCTTCTTTACAGCCATCTATCATCTTTAAAATATTGGATTTAAAGTTATTTTCAAGTGTATCAGTTATGTTAGGATATCCAAAGCTTTCTGTAGCAGGGTAGCTGTGTTCTGACAGTGCCACAATACCCTTACTCTTGGTGTTTGTGTTCTTATGCTGGTCTTTAGCCATCTGATTATCCTTGATATTCCTGGTATAGCTAGTATCAGGAAGGTGTGGCTATCCTGGATGTTCCTGGTGGAGCAGGCCTGGTACAAATGACCTGACAATGGAATTAAATGTTCCTGGGTCTCAATATCTTTGGGAATGTAATCTATGGGCTTGTAGGATATTGTGCTCTCCTCTACTGGCTCAGGCCCAAGTGGACCTGGTGGAGTAGGGACTGGTAGGTGGGGTGGGGTGTCTAGCTTGAATATTCCTAGAGTCAGGCAGGCCTGGGTGTACCTGAGACCTTTTGGGAGTCCTCTGGAATGTTGGCTATGCAGAGCACATCAGGAAGCTAACCTCTTAGTGCAAATTCTAATGGAAAGTATGATAGCTTTATGAAGAATATATCAAATTTCACATGCTTTCTGACTATATGCTCATATTTATCAAATAAAATCTGATATAAGACACAATCAGTCCATGTGAATGGTAGGATAATAGGTTTATAATTACTTATATGTTGTTTAGAGTGACTGAATATAAAATTATTTTTAAAAAATTATTATTATTATCAACATTATTATATTATTAATTACAATTTATTCCATTTGCATCCAAACTATAAACTCCTCCATCATCTGTTCCTGGTTCCACAATCCCTCCCTCTTCCCCAGTATGTCCCTCCCCTAGTACAGGTGATCCTCCTCCCTTTCTATATGACCCTAGTCTATCAGGTTTCATAAGGATGGCCTGGATCCTCTGTGGCTTAATAAGGCCATATTGCTAAGGGGAGGTGATCAAATAGCAGGCAACTGAATTCATGCCAGTGATTTTCTCTCCTCACCTTACTAGGGAACCCACATGCAGACTGAGCTGCCCAAAGGCTACACATGAGCAGGGGGTCTAGGTTCTCTCCATACATAGTTCTTGGTTGATTCATCAGTCTCTTTGAGCCCCCTGGGCCTAAATGTTTTGGCTATGTTGGTCTCCTTGTGGAGCTCCTATATCCTCCAGGTCTTACTATCTCCCCTTCTTCCATAAGATTCCCTGCAATCTGCCCATGATTCTCAGCTATGTTGATTCTCATGTATGATTCTCAGTATCTGCTTTAATACTCTGCTGGGTAGAGTCCCTCAACCGAAGAATGGATGCAGAAATTGTGGTGCATTAACACAATGAACTACTACTCAGCAATTAAAAAACAAGGAAATCATGAAATTTGCAGATAAATGGATGTAACTAGAAAATATCATCCTGAATGAGGTAACCCAGAAGCAGAAAGACACACTTGTAAGTGTGTCTCACTTATAATCTCACTTAT
Source organism: Psammomys obesus (assembly GCF_907164565.1). NCBI lineage: Eukaryota > Metazoa > Chordata > Mammalia > Rodentia > Muridae > Psammomys > Psammomys obesus. Next base: position 701,900 of record NW_026596402.1, read on the forward strand.
ACTCACTTATAAGTGGATATTAGCCATATAATATTATATAAGTTTATATTAACCATATAATATTGGATGAACATACTAAAATCAACAGTCCTCAAGAAGTTAACAACAAGGAGGATCCTACGGAATATGCTTAATACTCATTCAGAAGGGCAAACAAAATACACATAGGAAGTATGAGAAGACAGATAACAGGACAGGAGCCTGCCACAGAGGGTCACTGAATGTACAAGTCTTTTTATTAAAAGTGTTTTTTATATAAATATTGGGAAAACTTCTTGAGAAAGAGCATCTGTTTGTCCCACTTTGACCCAAGGCCCATTCTTGGGACAATCATAATTGGTCTCCTGACAATATCACACAACACAAACATGGTATTAGAGAGACTCAGCTTATGGTTATAGCATATAGTATGTATGTATATGACATGTGTATAAACATCTCAAGAGTTTGCTTTAAAAAAAAGTAAAAATATCTCCTGGCTTCACAACACTTTTTATTGCTTTTGTTAAGTAAACAAATAAGAAAACCTATCAGCCACACATCTTGCTTTGAAGGAGAAAATGCCATGAAGAAATATTTTAAAGAGCTTAAAGGTCTAGGAAAATGGCTCAGTGGTTAAGAGCACTATCTTCTCTTCCAGTGGACCCAGAAGCCACATGGTAGCTTAAAACCATCTGCAACTCTGGTTTCAGTGGCTCTGATGACCTCTTAATACCTCTGCAGATACAAGGCACATAGTGCACAGATATTCCAGGCAAAACACCCATACATACAAAATATATTTTAAAATTGTTAAAACTTTATTATATATTTCAGTGCATTAAGAAGTCATATATATACAGAGGCATTAATATCCTCACTGAATTTAAACAATAGTTCTTTAAAGAAAACCTGCTACAATCTCATAATTTTATTGGCATTCTTTTTCTCATCAACTACCAATTTACTTTCAAAACTTTGATAATACCTTGTGATATGTTCTGAATTACATGTAGGGCAAAAATACAGAAAATTAAGGAGAATCTTTGTTTTCATGTTTTGAGCAGAGAAAGAAAAACAAAGTTAAGGACAGGTAAAAGACCTAACAATTGCAATGGAGTGGTCAAAATTCTAAATTGAAGAAGGAATTAATAATTAGAAATAGAAGCATTGCAGCAAGAGTTTGTATAAGCTATAATAAAAGCCTGAAATTAATATTTATCATAGTAAGAAGGAAAGCAAATTAATAAAAATGGCTGATTTCAGACATCTTTAAATTATGAAAAGTATTTTTTTTCATTTTTGATCCATTGTTTTTATAAATGAAAAGAGATTTTTTTTCAATAATATTCTCTGATTACAGCTTCCCCTCCTCCAACTCCTCACATATCATCCTCTTTCAGTCAAGTCCATACCCTTTCTTTCTGGTTCTCATTAGAAAAACAAATAGGCAACTACAAATTAATAACAAAGTAAACTAGAAACAAACATTCAGAATAAGACAAAACAAACAACCAAACTAAGCAAGCCAACCAACCAACCAACCAACCAAAAAAAAAAAACAACCAAACAGAAGCCAGAAGAAAAAGAACCAAAGGAAAAAAAGTCAGGAAAAGTTTATAGATAGAGAAACACATGTTCACATATGCCTCATATGTTCAAACCTCATAAAAACACAACATTGAAAACCATAATATGCATAAAAACCTGGAGGGTTAAAAAAATATCATTGAGTTTGTTTTGTGATGGCTATCTACTGTATCATTCTCCTATGTTAATTAGAAGAAATAAAATTAAAAAATGAATTATTCCTTTTCTGTGGTGATTTGATTATGATTTGGGGATTGATATTGAAAAAATTGAGTATTTTAATGACTTTTTATATTGCAACAAAATTTATCTTTCTTGAGGATTTGGGTACTGTATTAAAAAACAACTCTGTTTATCTTATATTATGTATATAGTATACACTTATAAGTGAGTATATACCATGTGTGTCTTTCTGATTTTGAGATACCCCTCAGGATGATCTTTCCTAGTCTCCACCATTTGCCTGCAAATATCATGATTTCCTTGTTTTTAACTGTTGAGTAGTATTCCATTGTGTAAATGTACCACAAATTCTGTATCCATTCCTTCTTTAAGTGATATCTGGGTTGTTTTCAGGTTCTGGCTATTATAATTAAAGCTGCTGTGAATATACTAAAATCTGTACACCTAAAGAAACTAAGATAGAAGGAGGACCCTGGGTAAGATGATCAATCCTGACTCAGAAAGAAAAGCAGGATGGACATTGAAAGAAGGAGAAAACAGGAAACAGGATGGCAGCCTACCGCAGAGGGCTTCTGAAGACTCTACCCAGCAGTGTATCAAAGCAGATGCTGAGACTCATAAACAAAATTTAGGCAGAGTGCAGGGAACCTTATGAACGAAGGGGGAGATAGTAAGATCTGGAGAGGACAGGAGCTCCACAAGGAGAGAAACAGAACCAAAATATCTGGGCACAGGAGTCTTTTCTGAGACTGATACTCCAACCAAGGACCTTGCATGGATATAACCTGGAACCCCTGCTCAGATGTAGCCCATAGCAATTCAGTATCCAAGCGGGTTCCCTAGTAAGCGGAACAGGGACTGTCTCTGACATAAACTCAGTGGCTGGTTCTTTGACTCCTCTCTCCCCCGCCCCCCTCCCGAGGGAGGAGCAACCTTGATAGGCCACAGGGGAGGACATTGTAGCCAGTCCTGATGAGACCTAATAAGCTAGGGTCAAAGGAAAGGGGAAGAGGATCTCCCCTACCAGTGGACTCTGAGGTGGGTATGAGAGGATATGAGGAAGAGGAGGAAGGGAGAGTGGGATTGGATGGGAACTAGGGAGGTGACTACAGCTGGGATACAAAGTAAATAAACTGTAAAAAAAAAAAAAACACTTTAAAAGGTAAAAATAAAGTAGAGAGAACTCAAAAACAAAAAAACAACAAACAAACAAACAAACAAACAAAAAACCCACACGTCTCTGAACTTGACTGAAAACATTAATTCAGACTCTGATGTTTTAAATCACCAGTCAAATATTCAAACTGGTCAAACTACAGTTGACTATGACTAGTGAGTATTTAATCATAAATATTACTTATATTTAATATGTATTTATGTATTATACAGCTCATTGTCACATAGATGTGGTTGAAGATTCCTTCAATCCTAGCATCCCAGAAGCAGAGGCAGGAGCCTCACTTTTAGCTCAGGAGAAATCTGATTTATACAGAGAGATAAAAGCTATGTAATGAGAGCTTGTATTAAAAAATTATTTGTACAATTTCTGAAAAGATGAAATGGTCAACAATTTCAGGTCAATAGGATATTATGTTTGTATATCTTAATAGATTTATTTATAATATTATACAGACGAAAATAGTTTTATATGCTACATTTTACATATATCCTTAAGTAGATAAATCTTACATTATTGGTGACATTATAGTTACTTTAATTGCTGATATAAATGCTAAATATATATTGAAAAGAACATGCCTAATATTGTCATTCTAGCCAGGAATGAAGGTGTATGCCTATAATCCCAGCACTCATATAGGCAAAAGCAGAGGCGGGCAGATCTCTGTGAATTTGAGGCCAGCCTGTTCTACAAAGCAAGTCCAGGGCAGCCAAGGCTATACAGAAAAACCCTGTCTCAAAAAAAAATCAAAACAACAACAACAAAAATTGTCATTCTATCCATCAAATATTATGGTTGATAGGTTGATACTGTAATTTTTAACTTTAAAGGCTAACATTTTATTAGATCAGCAGGTCCTAGGAATATATCCCAATAATAAATTATTGCATATTTGAAATATATATATATATATATATATATATATATATGTGTGTGTGTGTGTGTGTGTGTACATATACATATATATGTATATATGTGTGTATGTATGTGTATATATATATATATATATATATATATATATATATATATATATATAAAGCTGCAATGTGAATCACCCAGGAAGCATGCTAGAAATGTAGTCAGAAGAGGTATTTCACATTCCTGTTAAGTTCAAGTGGTTATTAGCCATATATATAGGATAAACATACTAACATAGGTACATCTAAAAGAAGCTAAGCAAGAAAGCAGACCCTGTCTTAAAAGCTCAATCCTCGTTCAGGAAGGCAACCTGATAGACTTCTACTACAGAGGGCTTTTGAAAGACTCTACTCAGCAGGGTATTAAAGCTTATGCTGAGACTCATAGACAAACTTTGGGTAGAGTGAAGGAAATCTTAATTCTTTTCCTTGCAATATCCTCATACTTAGTCTCTTTTCAAATAAGAATTGCTAGAGAACAAAAAATTTAGAGAGTCACATCTGAACAACTTTAAAAAATTAGAATAACTAAAGCACCCAGTTGACTCAGTTAGTCAATGACAAAACTAAATTAAGATACTAGATTAGGTGATCTGGCTATCTAATCCCCACAATAAGTAAACAGTATAATGGACAAGTTTTTAATTTCATATGAGCAGAATTTGACAGTATTTATTTTCTGTGATACAAAAAATTAGCATTTTGCTAAGCTTGTCCAAAGATTGAATCAATCAAACCAAGTAACCTGTAGAAAAGCTTAAAGGGGATATCCTAGACAGCCTGAATTTTATACTAGGCAAAGAGAGAAGCCTATGCTTTGTTTAGAAAACCAAACTGTACACAATAAATATAAACAAATGCCTAAAACTCCTTTCAATACTGGAGTTGTGGAAGACAGTTTTATAGTGACCCAAGGAAGGCAATGTAAATGAGGCTTCCTGTTTTATCTAATTCATTGCCTTGACTTGAACCCATACACTAAACAGTTTTCAATACCAGTTTTGGCTTTCTTATTAAGGATTCTCAGTATAGAAGGCTTTCCTGCTGTTGTTTTGTATTTTTATACCTCTAAATTCCCTTTTCCAAAGGAGTCAGATTCATCTTATTGCTAAGCTTCAATTCTCAGTCATGGGATCACCAATGATAAATTTCACTAATGGTGTTTAAAACACAGCATTTAGGTGTAAGAAGTTCCATTTTGTTTCTATTTTGTGGAATAGTTTGGAGAGAATTGAAGTTAGCACTTATTTGAAAGTTTGGTAGAATTCTGCACTGAATCCATCTGGCCCAGGGCTTTAAGGAAGGGAGACTGTTGATGACTGCTTCTATTTCCTTGGGGGATATAGTACTATTCAGGCTTTCTACCTGATCTTGACTTAATTTTGGTAGATGGAATCTATCAAGAATATTGTCCATTTCTTTTACCTCTTTGAAAATCATGGCATATAGGCTTTTAGTACAACCTAATGATTGTTTGGATTTCTTCAGTGTCTGTAGTTATGACCCCTTTTCATTTCTGATTTTGCTGATTTGGATAGTTTCTCTCTGCCTTTTAGTTAGTTTGGCTAAAGGTTTGTCTATCTTGTTGATTTTCTCAAAGAACCAGCTCTTGGTTTCATTGATTCTTTAAATAGTTTTATTTGTTTCTAATTGATGGATTTCAGCCCTGAGTTTAATTATTTCCAGCAATCTACTCCTCTTGGGTGTATTTGTTTGTTTGTTTGTTTTTTCTAGGGCTTTCACTTGGGCCATTAAGTTTCTTGTATGAGATGTCACAAATTTCTTCTTAAAGGCACTTACTGCTATTAATTTTCCTCTGAGCACTGCTTTCATTGTGTTCCATAAATTAGCGTATGTTGTACCTTCATTTTCATTGAATTCTAGGAAGTCTTTAATTTCTTTCTTTATTCCTTCCTTAACCCAGCTATCATTGAGCAGCAAGTTGTTCAGTTTCCATGTGTTTGTAGGGTTTTTTTTTCAAATCCATTGTTGTTGAGGTACAGCTTTAGTCCATGTGGTCAGATAGAATAGAGGGGATTATTTCAATCTTCTTGTATCTGTTCAGCTTGCTTTGTGACCAACTATATGGTCTATTTTGGAGAAGGTTCCGTGAGGTGCTGCGGAAAGTTCTGTAGACATCTATTAGCTCCATTTGATTTAGGACCTCTGTAAGTGCCTTTATTTCCTTATTAGGCTTCTGCCTAGATGATCTGTCCCTTGGTAAGTGGGGTGTTGAAGTATCCCACTATCAAGGAATTGGGATTGATGTATGATTTAAGTTTTAATAATGTTTCATTTATGAATGTAGGCACTCTTCTATTTGGGGCATAGATGTTGAGAATTGTGATGTCCTCTTGGTGGATTTTTCCTTTGATGAGAATGTGGTGTTCCTCCTCATATTTTTTGATTAATTTTGGTTGAAAGCCTATTTTATTATATATTAGAAGAGCTACCCTTTGGTCTGTTTGCTTGAAAGATATTTTTCCAGCCCTTTACTGTGAGGTTGTGTTTATCTTTGTTGCAGAGATGTGTTCCTTGGATGCAGCAGAATATTAGATCCTGTTTCCGGAACCATTCTGTTAATCTGTGTCTTTTTTATTGGAGAGTTGAATCCATTGATGTTGATAGATAATAGTGAACACTGAATGGTAGTTCCTTTTATATTGGAGTCGGTGTTCTTACTGTGTTTCATTGCTTGTTTTCTTTTAATTTTTGTTGGGATATTATCTGTATGCTACGTTTTCTTGGGTGAAATTGTTTTTATTGGATTGGAGTTTTCCTTCTAGTATCTTCTGTAGGTCTGGTTTGCTGCATAGATATTGCATAAATTTAGTTTTGTCATGGAATATTTTGTTTTCTCCATCTATGTTCATTGAAAGCTTGCAAAATATATTAGTCTGAGTTGACATTTCTGGTCTCTTAGAGTCTGCATGACACCTGCACAGGCCCCTTTGGCTTTCCTAGTTTCTGATGAGAAGTCCGGTGTGATTCTGATAGGTCTACCTTCATATGTTACTTGGGCTTTTTCACTTTCTGCTTTTAATATCTTTTCTTTGTTCTGTAGATTTAGTGTTTTGACTATGATGTGACATGATGTGTTTCTTTCTGATTTAGTCTATTTGGTGTTCCGTAGGCCTCTTGCATATTTATGGACATCTCTTTAAGTTGGGAAAATTTTCTTCTATGATGTTTTTGAAAATATTTTCTGGACCTTGGAGCCTGGAGTCTTCTTTTTCATCAATTCCTATTATTCTTAGATTTTGTCTTTTCATGGCTTCCTTGATTTCTTGGATATTTTGTGTTTGGAACTTTTTTTATTTTACTTTTTCTTTGAGAGAAGTATCAATTTCTGCACAAAATCGAAGAGGATATCAGAAAATGGAAAGATCTCCTGTCCTCATGGATTGATAGGATTAACATTGTGAAAATGGCCATCCTGCCAAAAGCAACCTACAGAATCAATGCAATTCCCATCAAAATACCAACTCAATTCTTTACAGACCTTGAAAAAAAAGATTCTCAGCTTCATATGGAGGAAAAAAAAAAAGCAAAAAAAACAGAATCTCCAAAACAATCCTGTACAACAACAGATGATCTGGAGGTATCTACATTCATGATCTCAAGCTGTATTACAGAGCAAGAGTAATAAAAACTGCATAGTTTTAGCCTAGAAACAGAAAGGAGGATCAATGTAATCGAATAGAAGATCCAGAAATAAACCCACACACCTATGAATACTTTATTCTTGACAAAGAAGCCAAATCCGTTCAATTGAAAAAAGACAGCCTCTTCAACAAATGGTGCTGGTCCCACTGGATGTCTACTTGCAGTAGACATATTCATCACCCTACACAAAACTAAAGTCCAAGTGTATCAAAGACTTCAACATAAAACCAGAAACATTAAATCGGTTAGAAGAAAAAATGGGGAAGAGCCCAGAACTCATTGGCACAGGAGACAACTTCCTGAACAGAACACCAATAACACAGGCTCGAAGAGCAACAATCAATAAACGGCAACTTATGAAACTGAAAAGCTTCTGTGAAGCAAAGGACATTGTCATTAAAACAAAATGAATGCCTACAGATTGGGAATGAATCTTCACCATCCCTTTATCTGACAGAGGGCTAATATCCAGTATATATAAAGAACTAAAGGAGCTGAAAAGCAACAAACCAAGTAATCCAATTAAAAAATGGGGAACAGAACTAAACAGAGAATTCTCCATAGAGGAATATCGAATGGCAATGAAACACTTAAAGAAATGCGGAACCTCATTAGCCATTAGGGAAATTCAAATCAAAAGGATCCTGAGATTTCCCCTTATACCCATCAGAATGGCCGAGATCAAAAACTCAAGTGACAACACATGCTGGAGAGGTTGGGGAGAAAGAGGAACCCGCCTCCATTGCTGGTGGGAATGTGAACTGGTACAACCACTTTGGAAATCTATCTGGCTCTTTCTCAGACAATTAGGAATAGTGCTTCCTCAAGACCCAGCTATACCACTGCTAGGTATATACCCAAAATTTGCTCAAGTACACAGCAAGGATATTTCCTCAACCATGTTTGTAGCAGCTTTATTTGTAATAGCCAGAACCTGGAAACAACCCAGATATCTATCAATGGAGGAATGGATACAGAAATTGTGGTATTTTAACACAATGGAATACTACTCCGGAATCAAAAATGAGGAAATCATTAAATTTGCAGGCAAATGGTGGGATCTAGAAAAGATCATTCTGAGTGAAGTAACCCAGAAAGAAAAAGACAAACATGGTATATACTCGCTTATATAGACCCACAAGATAAGATAAACATAATGAAATCTATACACCTAAAGAATATAAACAAGAAAGCAGACACGGGGTAAGATAATCAATCCTGACTTAGAAAGACAAATGGAATGTGCATTGGATGTATGACAGAAGTCTACCGCAGAAAGCATCTGAAAGACTACCTAGCAATGTTTCAAAGCAGATACTAAGACTCATATCCAAACCTTCAGCAGAGTGCAGGAAGCCATATGAAAGAAGGGGAGTTAGTATGACATGGAAAGGATAGGAGGTCCACAAGGACCAAGTATATCTGGGCACAGGGGTCTTTTCTGAGACTGACACTCCACCAAGGACCATGTATGTATATAACCTAGAACCTCTGCTTGGATATAGCCTCTGGTAACTCAGTAACCAATTGGTTTCCCATAGTAAGGTTAACAGGGACTATTTCTGACAGGAACTTAATGGCAGGCTCTTTGACCTCCCCACCCCCCAAGGAAGGAGCAGTCCTGCTAGGTCAGAGAGAATGACTTTGCAGCCAGTCCTGAAATACCTGATAAAACAGGGTCAGTTGAAAGGGGAGGATGTCCTCCCCAATCAGTGGACTTGGAAAAGGGCAGGGCAAGGAGTTGAGGGAGGGAGGATGAGATTGGGAGGGAATAAGGGAGCAGGATACACCTGGGATACAGAGTTAATTAAATGTAACTAATAATAAAAAAAATTTAAATTAAAATTAAAAAGACTCTATTTTGGTAGATATGACTAAAACCTTCTTATTTACTTTGTTTGTTTGTTTTGATACAGGTAATACATCAGTCTGGCCTTGATTTTACAGAGTTCCACCTTCCCCTCCCCCGGAAGTGCTGGGATTAAAGTTATGTGCCACCTCAACTAGTCATTAAACTGTTTTTAAAAGTAAATTTCAGTTTGGATGATTACTAAGAAGTTATTTGTTTCACAAATTTTAAATCACTGAACTTTATTTTAGGTAATGATTTTATATACATATTTCTCTTATTTTCATCCCCCTGATAGAGTGTTTTCTATACTTCACATCATTTGTATTAATAACAATTTAATATTCTTAAAATATATTATGATTTTCACCATTTATTTTGATTATAAATTTCCAGTATACTTCTTAAATTCATGTTATACATAGACAACCTGCTTATCTTTCAAGCAACCCCTGAATCAATTTCTAAATATTCTCAAGATTTTCATTCAGTATCAACCAAAGTCTTTTTGAAGCTATCATATTGTTGCTTATTTGCTGATATCAGTATAATGTATAAAGTATAATGGAAAAAAAAAGATTTTCTTAAAAGATATTAACAACAAAAATCCCTATAACTTGACACAGAGTGACCTATGTGACTAGATGTTGAATATATCAACCCAGAGCTTCAATTATTATTTCCATTAACAGGGAGACATTTGATGATTTCTAACATACTCTTTAATTCCTCTGACAAAACTTATTGTCTGATAGCTTATCAGACTTGTGCTTTTTTAGTCTCTTATGTACGCTTGAAAATACAAACCTGTATACAATCACTGAATTACCATAATGAAATTCAGCTTTGGCAGTAGCATTAAGATTGAAAAGTCCCTCCCCAAGTCAAGCGTGCAGAGCGTGGAGGAAGGGAGGGATTGGGAAGGGAGGAGGGAGGGAACCACAAGGGGGATACAAAGTGAATAAATTGCAAATAATAAAGAATTTTAAAAAATATACAATAAAATAAAAATTATGTAATTATATTTAAAAAAGATTCAAAAGTCTTGCTGCTAATGGACAGGGCTGTTGTATTATTCAGCAATATTTTTATTTTTATATTGCTTTTGTTGAAGCTACTGAGTAGTGTAATCTGTGAAGTAGAATAAAATGTAGAACCAGACAAATTGCCTCTCTTATTTACAGAGGGCATGTATGCATATCATTTCACTTATGAACAACTGAAGTTTTAAAATACTGCTCTAGCATTCTGATGATTCAACTGCTTGCTATTTCATTAGTGATGGGATAATGGTAACAGAATTTTCCATGATAAAACAATATGATAATTGCATATGTTTAAAGATAAAGCTTTTAAAAATACACATATATAAAACTCTTAGGAGTTGTTGAATATCAAATATTTAGAATTATGGGTAGCAGAAAGGGATATATTTTCTTATTTGAACAGAAGAACTGGATTAGATTAGTTAGAGATGTAGCAATATTTGCAAGGTCTGTGTGACCTTTACACAGCATGTCTATTTAAACCTGTTTTTCAGGTGTTTATATGCATGAGCATTGACATTTAAACTGGAAACAGTGTGATATTAATCCTCTTATTTAAAAGGGTGCAAGTGACTAATTATTACTCCAGAAGTGGGGTCTTTTTTCCTGAATATAAATGTTTCTTTCTTAAAATCAATAGCTATTTATACAATACATCATTAAGAGATGGTAACCAAGGTTAAAGGTATGATATGTGAACTTTATAAATTAGAAAAGTTCAAAATATGTCACACCAGGGTCACTGTTTGATGTTGCATTGTTGTTCAGATCTTTACTATATGTTCAACAGTGCTAAGGTGGTGACTTCAACCGATTGTCTTTATTTTGTACAGTTGTCATATCTGGATACTGAACAGAAGTGCCAGGTGCAGACATAGTAGATATGAACATGTACTTATTACCTGGTAAGCATTTGCACCATCATTCTGTGGCATTTGCATTAAAGAGGGAAACTAACCATCACTGCAATTAAAATGCTGTGATTTTTACATATTATGGAATGTCAAAGGTCCTAAGAGCCCATGAAAAGCAAGAGCAAATTAATTAAATTTAACTCTATTTTTTCAATGTGCCTGATATCCCTAATATCCAAGGACCAACTGTTCTAGGAAAATAAACCTTTGCACTTTCTGTCTTTTCCCTCTTTAGGACCCAATGTAGCCTTGCTTAATACTACCCGTTCTCAAGCATAAACTTTACTAAGTTTTATATTTATTACTTTTTAATTGTTTTTGTTTTTATTAATTACAGTTTATTCAGTTTATATCCTCCCTGTACCTCCCTCTTTCCTCTCCTCACAATCCTACTCTCCCTCTTTCCCACCACTGGCCCTCTCTCAGTCCACTGATAAGGGAGTTCTTACTCCCCTTCCCTCTGATCCTAGTCTGTCAGGTATCATCAGAAGCAGATGTATTTTCTTCTTCTGTGGCCTGTAAAGGCTGCTCCCCCACTTAGGGAGAGGTGATCAAAGAGCAGGCCAATCAGTTCATGTCAGACACAGTCCCTGTTCCCATTACTATGGAACCCACTTGGACACTGAAATACCATAGGCTACCTCCATGCAGGGTTTGCAGGCAATCTCCATGAGTGGTACTTGGTTGGAGTATCAGTGTCAGAAAAGACCCCTGTACCCAAAATTTTTGGATCTGTTGATATCCTTGTGGAGCTCCTGTCCTCTCCAGGCCTTACTATCTCCCACTTCTTTCATAAGATTGCCTGCACTCTGCCTAAAGTTTGGCTATGAGTCTCAGCATCTGCTTTGATACCCTGCACGGTAGAGCCTTTCAGAGGCCTTCTGTGATAGGCTCCTGTCCTGTTCCCTGTTTTCTCCCTCTTGTGATGTCCATCCTCTTTGCCTTTCTGAATGGGGATTGAGCATCTTAGCCAGAGTCCTCCTTCTGGATTAGCTGCCTTAGGTGTACAGTATTTAGTAGGTTTATGCTACATTATATGTCTAATATCCACTTATGAGTGAGTATATACACTGTGTGTCTTTATGCTTCTGGGATAACTCACTCAGGATGATCTTTTCCAGTCCCCTACATTTACCTGCAAATTTCATGATTTCTTTCTTTTTTATTGTTGTGTAATATTCCATTGCATAGATGTACCACAATTTCTGTATCTATTCCTAAACTGAGGGGCATCTGGGATGTTTCCAGCTTCTGGCTATTACAAATAGCCAGAAGTTGTTATCAATGTGGTTGAGAAAACGTTCTTATTGTATACTTGAGCATCTTTTGGATATATGCCTAGGAGTGGTATACCTAGATCTTGAGGAAGCTCTTTTCCTAATTGTCTGAGATAGTGCCAAATTGATTTCCAAAGTGGTTGTACATGTTTACATTCCCACCATCAGTGGTGGAGGGTTCCCCTTTCTCCACAACCTCTCCAGCATGCGTCGTCACTTAAGTTATTCATCTTAGCCATTCTGATGGTTATAAGGAGAAATCTCAAGGTCGTTTTGATTTGCAATTCCCTGATGACTAAGGACGTTGAACATTTCTTTAAGTGTTTGTCTGCCATTCGATATCCATACTTATCACATACTTATCACTGCACAAAACTAAAGTCCAAGTTGATCAAAGAACTCAATATAAAACCAGGCACACTAAAACTGTTAGAAGAAAAAGTGGGGAAACCCTTGAACTCATTGGCACAGGAGACAACTTCCTGAACAGAACACCAACAGCACAGACTCTAAGAGCAACAATCAATAAATGGGACTTCATGAAACTGAAAAGCTTATGTAAAGCAAAGGATACTGTTCTCAGAACAAAACATCTGACTACAGACTGGGAAAGAATATTCCCCAACCCTCTATCTGACAGAGGGCTAATATCCAGTTTATATAAAGAATTCAATAAGTTAAACAGAAGCAAATCAAAACCAAGTAATCCAATTAAACCATGGGTACAGAGCTAAACAGAGAATTTCCAATAAAGGAATATAGAATGGCAGAGAAACTTAAGTTTTAAATTCATAAATACCACAAAATACATAGTTCTGCTCCTAAATTCTATAACTGGATATTTCTGGAGTCCTCTGTACTCTTAATTATGGTATTCATTTATATAATTCAGAATATCATTACAATAAAGTCTAATGCTGACAGACTCCTACTACATTACATATTTTCTATATTATTTTTAACAAGAGACACAAATGAATTTAAAATAACTGTATTGTGAATAATGACAGGGGTTGACACATGATAATGCTTGTCATGTTTTCTCTAAAACAGAGCATTTCTTGTCTATCTTTAACAGGTTATTTCTTACATCCTTTTTACTTTACGTAATGGTTGTTCTCAAATAAAAATACTGAAGTCACAGTATAACTCTATTGTCACAAAAATACAAATGCTTCCTAATGGTGTTCATTGGACCCATGCTCTCTTTTGATTGCTCCTGTTCCTGAGACAACACCTAACTTACCTGTCTTTTGTGGACAAACATAACCTCATTTTTTTCTCCTAATGCCTGTAAACATCTTGATTCATGTCTCTGTTGCTTCTGATTTTCTTCTATCATATTAAATTTGCTTTTCACTAAACCTCAGACTCTTGATTGATGAAGCATTATATGTATTTGTTAGGGTTTTATGTGGAGAAAAAGTAGTAGTATTGGTTAGCTTCAAAGACTCAATCTTTTGTGAGGTATTGTGGTGCATGCTTTAATCTCAGCACTCAAGAGGTAAAGGCAAGAAAACCTTTGTGAATATGAGACCATCTGATCTGCATAGTAAGTTCCAGGCCAGCCAGAGTTACATCGTGAGATCCTTTCTCAGAACCAAAATGAAACAAGCACCATTGTTTGCTGATTTCATTGTTTCACTTAAATGTGTATGTGCACATGTGTGTGTTTGTGTGTGAGTGTGCATGTAGGTTTGTGTTTGTGAGTGTGTGTCTATGAGTGTTTGTCTATTTGTCTGCCTGACAGGAGGGTGAATGCATACATGGAGACAAGAGATTAATCTTGGGTATCTTTCCTCAGGAGATGTCCACTTTGTTTGTCTCTCACAGCAGTGGCCTCAACCTTCCTAATGCCAGGACAGTTTAATAATTTTTCTCATGTTGTGGTGTTCTAAAACCATAAAATTGTTCCATTGTTACTTCAAAAAATAATTTTGCTACTGTTATAATTCATAATATAATTATGCATGATATCTAATATGCAACTCTGGAAGAGGTTATGACCCACAGGTTGAGAACCACTGCCCTAAAGGTGTTCTAATGATTCTTTACAGTTTCTCTCACTGGGCCAGACAAAATTTCTCACAGTCCCTAGAGGTTTTTGTTTAGGCTAGACTAGCTGGACAGTGAACCACAAAGATGCTGCTATTTTGACATCCCGTGAACACAGTATTTTACCTTACATTATAATACATATCATCTATGAAGTGCCCAGTATCTGGGAAAAGGACTGGATTCCTGATTCAGGTTGATAAACAATTTATTACCACTGAGCCATTACACAAACCACCAAACATTTTGACCACCAAGAACCATGTTTTATGACTCTCTAAAATGTTTTCTGTTGCCAGCATTATCAAGTAGAAAAATGTATCAAGGTTTGGGTATATGCAAAGGTGACCAAGGATGGTCCATTTTCTTTGAAGGTAGGAACTGAACTTCACCATAATGAATGATTTACTTATACAAAGAATGATAGAAGGCCAATGCAGCTTTAGGGGGAAAAAAGTGAAAAGTTTATCTTGGATTCCTCACTATTTTAACTGATTTATGTGTGTACCTGATTAAACTATCAATATACTACCGGGGTCATGTGCTAGCGCTATTTTAAAGTTTTTTGAGAAAATCCAAACTGATTTCCACAATGTCTTTTCTAGTGGATATATGTACATCTAATTTTATTGTTTTTGTATTGACTATTGGAAAGAACTGGAATTAATGTACTTGTCCAACAACAGATGAATAGATAAAAACTAATTGATTTTCTGTCTAACTCTATCACTAATTTTTTTGGTTTCACTTCTAGATAAATGCACTGGTGGATAAATGTATAAAATGTTTGGCAATGAAAATCTAAAATACACTGTGAAGCTACATACCTTCCATTCCAAATGGTGGCTCTAACTGTAAAAAACATTCGTTGAGTTATATAGACTTTGGGAATAAGTAATTTCAGTTTGTGATTTTTTTTATTTGCAAATTCATTTTTAATATTTTTGTATTTTTTATTTTAATTAATTACAGTTTATTCACTTTGTATCCCCCCTGTAGCTTCCTCCCTCCTCCCCTCCCAACCCTACCCTCTCTCCCCCTTCTTCACCTATGTCCCTCCCCAAGTCCACTGATAGGAGAGGTTTTCCTCTCCTTCCTTCTGATCCTAGACTATGAGGTCTCATTATTAGTGATTGTATTTTCTTCTTCTGTGGGCTAGTAATGTTGTTCCCCCTGCAGGGGCAGGTGATTAAAGAGCAGGCCAGTCAGTTCATGTCAGAAACACACCCTCTTCCCATTACTATGGAACCCAACTGGACACTTAACTGCCATGGGCTACATCTGTGCAATGGTTCTAGGTTATCTCCATAACTGGTCCTTGGTTGGAGTATCAGTCTCAGAAAAGACCGCTGTGTCCAGATTTTTTGGTTCTGTTACTGTCCTTCTGGAGTTTCTGTACTCTCCAGGTCTTACTTTCTCCCCCTTCTTTCATAAGATTCCCTGCACTCTGCCTAAAGTTTGGTTATAAGTCTCAGCATCTGCTTTGATACCCCGAAGGGTAGAGTTTTTCAGATGCCCTCTGTGGTAGGCTCCTGTCCTATGTTTTCTCCCTCTTCTGAGTTCATCCACTTTGCCTTCTGAATGGGGATTGAGCATCTTAGCCACAGTCTTCCTTCCGGCTTTGCTGCCTTAGGTGTACAGATTTTAGTTGGTTTATCCTACATTATATGTCTAATATCCACTTATAAGTGAGCGTATACACTTGTGTGTCTTTCTGCTTCTGGGATAGCTCACTCAGGATGATCTTTTCCAGTTGCCAACATTTGCCTACAAATTTCATGATTTCCTTGTTTTATATTGCTGTGTAATATTCCATTGTGTAGATGTTCCACAATTTCTATATCCATTCCTCCATTGAGGGACATCTGGGTTGTTTCCAGCTTCTGACTATTACAAAAAATGCTGCTATAACCATGGTTGAGAAAACATCCTTGTTGTATACTTGAGCATCTTTTGGATATATGTGTAGGACTGGTATACCTTCATCTGAGAAAGCTCCTGATTGATTTCCAAGGTGGTTGTACATGTTTACATTCCCACCAGCAGTGGAGTAGGGTTCCCCTTTCTCTCCATCCTCTCCAGCATGTGTTGTGATTTGAGTTTTGATCTTAGGCATTCTGATGGGTGTAAGGTGAAATCTCAGTGTCCTTTTGATTTGCATTCCATGATGGCTAAGGACATTGAGCATTTCTTTAAATGTTTCTCGGCCATTTGATATTCCTCTATTGAGAATTCTCTGTTTAGCTCTCTACCTAATTTTTAATTGGATTTATTGATTTGTTGCTGTTTAACTTTTTGAGTTCTTTATATATTCTGGATATTAGCCGTCTGACAAATAGAGGGTTGGTAAAGATCTTTTCTTAATCTGTAGTCAGATGTTTTGTTCTGACAACAGTGTCCTTTGCTTTACAGAAGCTTTTCAGTTTCATGAGGTCCCATTTATTGATTGTTGCTCTTAGAGCCTATGCTGTCAGTGTTCTGTTGAGGAAGTTGACTCCTGTGCCAGTGTGTTCAAGGCTTTTCCTTACTTTTTCTTCTAACAGGTTTTGTGTGTCCTGTTTTATGTTGAGGTCTTTGATCCACTTGGACTTTAGTTTGTGCAGGGTGTAAATATGGAACAATTTGTATTTTTCTACATGTAGACATCCAGTTAGCGCAGCAATGTTTGTTGAAGATGCTCCCTTTTATCCATTGAATGATTTTGGCAACTTTAACAAAAATCAGGTGTCTATAATTGTGTGGATTTATTTTAGGGTCTTCTCTGTGATTCTATTGATCCACCAGTCGGTTTCTATGCCAGAACCATGCAGTTTTTAGTACTGTTGCTCTATAGTACAGCTTGAGATCAGGAATGGAGATATCTCCAGAAGGTCTTTTTCTGTAGAGGATTGTTTTTGCAATTATCTGTTTCTTATTATTTCATATAAAGTTGAGAAATTTCTTTCAAGGTCTCTAAAGAATTGTGTGGTAATTTGATGTGAATTGCATTGAATCTGTAAATTATTTTTGGTAAGATGGCTATTTTTACTGGGTTAATCCTACCAAACCATGAGCATGCGAGATCTTTCCATCTTGTCATATCTACTTCTAATTCTTTCTTCAGAGACTTGAAATGTTTTTTTTTTTATAATATACGTCATTGACTTGCTTGGTTAGGGTCACACCAAGTTACTTTATGTCCTTTGTGGCTATAGTGAAGGGTGTTTTTTCCCTAATTTCTTTCTCAACCCTTCTGTCCTTTGTATATAGGAGGGTTACTGATTTTTTGAGTTAATTTTTTATCCAGCCACATTGCTGACAGTGTTTATCAGCTGTAGGAGTTCCCCGGTAGAATTTTTGGTGTCACTCAGGTATACTATTATATCATTTGAAAATTGTGGTACTTTGACTTCTTTTTTTTTATTTGCTCCCCCTGATCTCCTTTAGTAGTCTTATTTCTCTAGCTAGGACTTCAAGTACTGTGTTGAAGAGGTATGGAAAGAGTTGGCAGCCTTGACTTTTCCCTGATTTCAGTGTAATTGATTTAAGTTTCTCTCTGTTTAGTTTGATATAGGCTATAGACTTGCTGAATGTTGCCTTTACTATGTTTATGTATGTGCCTTTTATTTGTGATCTCTCCAATACTTTAAACATGAATGGATGCTGAATTTTGTCAAATGCTTTTTAAGCATCTAGGAAGATCATGTGGTTTTTCTCCTTCAGTTTGTTTATATGGTAGATAACATTAATGGATTTCTGTATACCTTACCACCTCTGCATACTTGGGATGAAGCTTACTTGGTGATAGTGGATGATATCTTTGATGTGTTCTTTGATTCAGTTTGCAAGTATTTTGTTGAGTATTTTTGCATCAATGTTCATATGGGAGATTGGCCTGAAATACTCTTTCTGTGTTGGGTCTTTGTGAGGTTCATGTACCAAGGTGACTGTTGCTTCATACAATGATTTTGGTAGTATCCCTCCTATTTTTATTTTGTGGAACTTTTTGAAGAGTATTGGTGTTAGCTCTTCTTTGAAGGTCTGGTAGAATTCTGTGTTGAAACCATCTGGACCTGGGTTTTTTGTTTTTTTTTTTTGCATGGGAGTCTTTTGATGACCGCTTCTAATTCCTTACAGGATATAAGACTATTTAATTGATTTACCTGTTCTTGATTCAGATTTGGCAAGTAGAATCTATCAAGAAAATTGTCCATTTCATTTAGGTATTCAAATTTTGTGGAGTATAGGCTTTTGAAGTAAGACCTAATGATTATTTGGATTTCCTCAGGGTCTGTGTACGTGTCCACCTTTCCTTTTCTAATTTTGGTGATTTGGATAGTGTTCCTCTGCCATTTAGTTAGATTGGCTAAGGGTTAGTCTATCTTTGTGATTTTCTAAAAGAACCAGTTCTTGGTTTCATTGATTCTTTGAATTGTTTTATTTGTTTAGGATTGATTGATTTCAGCCCTGTGTTTATTTCCAGCTGTCTACTCCTTTTTGGTGTGTCTGCTTTTTTTCCCCCCCTTGGGCTTTTAGGTGAGCCATAAAGTTGTTTGTATGTGATGTTACAAATTCCTTCTTATAGGCACTCTGTGCTATGAACTTTCCTCTTAGCACTGCTTTCATTGTATACCATAAGTTTGGGTATGTTGTGCCTTCATTTTCATTGAATTCTAGGAAGACTTTTAATATTTTCTTTATTTCTTTCTGACCGAGCTGTCATTAAGTAGTGAGATGTTCAGTTTCCATGTGTGTGTAGGCTTTTGCTATTTCTGTTGTGGTTGAGGTCCAGCTTTAGTCCATGATGATCAGATAAGATACAAGGGATTATTTCAATCTTCTTGTATCTGTTGTGGTTTGCTTTGTGACCACATATATTGTCTACTTTGGAGATGGTTCCATGAGGTGCTGAGAAGAATGTAAATTATTTTGAGTTTGAGTGAAAGGTTCTGTAGATGTCTGTTAGGTACATTTGAATAATACTTCTGTCAGAGTTATTGTTTCTTTGTTTAATTTCTGTTTTGTTGACCTGTCTTTTGTTGAGAGTGGGTGTTGAAGTCTCCCACTGTTAATGTGTGGGGATCTATGAGTGGTTTCAATTTTATTAATGTTTCTTTTACAAATGTGCATACCCTTGTATTTGCAGCATAGATGTTCAAGACTGTGATGTCCTCCTGGTGGAATTTTTCCTTGATGAGTATGACGTGTCCTTCCCCATCCCTTTTGATTAATTTTGCTTTGAAGTCTATTTTATTAGATATTAGAATGGCTACTCCTGCTTTCTACTTGTTTCCATTTGCTTGGAAAATCGTCTTACATCCCTTTATTTTCAGGTAATGTATATCTTTGTGACTTAGATGTGTTTCTTGTATGCAACATTTTGTTGGATCTTGTTTATGTATCCATTCTGTTAGTCTTTTTATTGGAGAATTGAGTTCATTGATGTTGAGAGAGATTAATGACCAGTGGCTGTTAGATCCTTTGATTTTGATGTTGGCTGTTGGTAGCTTGTTTGTGTGCTTGACAACTTTTTGGTTTGGTGTAGTGAGGTTAATTATTTCCTGTGTTTTCTTGAAAGTAGTTAGAGATCTTGGGTTGTATTTTTTCCTTCTAGTATCTTCTGTAATGCTTGATTTGTGTGTAGGTATTGTTTAAATTTGTTTTTTATGTTAAATATCTTTTTTCCTCTCTCTATGAGGATTGAGAGTTTTGCTGGGTATAGTAACATGGGTTACTGTGTTCTCTTAGGGTCTGCATGATTTCCGTCCAGTCCCTTCTGTTTAGAAGTCAGGTGTGATTCTGATGGGTTTGCCATGATTTGTTACTTGGCCTTTTTCCCTTGCAGCTTTTAGTATTTTTTTTTTCTTTGCTCTTTATACTTACAGTTTCGATTATTGTGTGACAGGAGAATTTTCTTTTCTGGTCTAATTTATTGGGTGTTTTGTCAGCCTCTTGTATGCTTATAGGCTTCTCCTTTAAGTTGGAGTAATTTTCTTCTTTGATTTTGTTGAGAATATTTTCTGGGCCTTGGAGGAGGGAATTTCCTTTTTACCTCTTTTCCTATTATTCTTACCTTTTATCTTTTCAAGTTGTCTTGGATTTCTTGGGATGATTTGTGTCAGGAATTTTGTAGATTTAACTTTTTCTTTGATGCATACATCGATTTCTTCCATTGTATCTTCCACACTGAAAATTCTTTCTTCTATCTCTTGTTTTCTGTTGGTTATGATTACCTCTGTAGTTTCTATTTTTTTTCTTTCCTAAGTTCTCCCTCTCCATGATTTCCTCCATTTGTCTTTTCTTTAATTTTTCCCTTTCTGTATTTAGATCTTGAACTGCCTTTACCTGTCTTACAGTATTTATCTTTTTTGCCTTCAATTACTTCACCTGTTTGTTTGAACATTCCTATTTCTTTTATTTCTTTCAGTGATTTAATCATTTCTTTCTGAAAGCCACAAACTGGCTGCATCTTCCTGTATTTCTTTACAGATGGCCATAATCTGTTTGACTTTATTTCCTCTAATTCTTTACTCATTTTATTTATTTCCTCCATTATTTTTCTTTCATAAGCATAGATGTAAAGTCATCTTCTTGAATTTCACTTATGTTTGGGTGTCCATGGCTACTTGTCCCTGAATAACTGGGTTTTAGAGATGCCTTATTGCTCTGCCTTTTGTTGGTTGTATTTTTGCACTGGCCTGTACTCATCACGCTGTCTCAGGTGTTATCTGCTAATTTCCAGTGCCTGTTGGGGTCCTGTGGTGGCTAGAATCTCCTTGGCAGGGTTCTGAAGGAGGCCTCCTTAGCTTTTTGGGAATGGTCAACTGCATAGTGGTGCTTCTCAGGAATTGTCACAGTTCAGTTCAGGCATATGGACCTGTGTGGTAACTGGTGTTCAGGAAGCTTCTCCTCTCATCAGGAGAAGTCCTGGAGATGATTGCCCTGCTGCTAGATTTTTTGCTCTGAATTTAGCAACTGCTGCTGCTGCTCTTAAGCTGTATTTGCAGGAAGCAGCCTTCTTGAAGAACCAGGGAGTCCTGCAGTTTCATCAGTTTATCTAGGCATAACTGGTCACAACTGGGAGCGGTATCTGAGGGCTACTGCAATGGTTCTCAGGCTTTTATAGGTCTGAAGTTGCAGATGTGTGCCCCAGTGCCCTAGCCACAATCAATGACAGGTGAGCATGGCACTCATGCCTGCAGTAGAAGGCCAGAGCCTAGAACCTGTGTGACCCCAAAAACTCTTCTGGAGCTGGGTGTCCTGAGAATTGGAACTGATGTTTTCACCACTGTGGATCTTTCTCCTGACATGGACACCCAGACCGTGGGGTTTGGGAGACCACAGTTCGGCTTGGATGGAGAGGAGAACACTCAGGCACAGCCACATGGCTCTGCCTTGCTGGGTTTGTGAAGATTCTTTCCCAATCTGAAGGCAGTCATTTTGTTTTGATGACAGTGTCTTTGCTTTACAGAAGCTTTTCAGTTTCATGAGGTCCCATATATTGATTATTACTCTTGGAGCCTGTGCTGTTGGAGTTCTGTTCAGGAAGTTGTCTCCTGTACCAACAAGTTCTAAGGTATTCCCTACTTTTTCTTCTAACCGATTTAATATGTCTGATTTTATTTGAAGTCTTCGATCCACTTGGACTTTAGTTTTGTGCAGGGTGATGTATGGATCTATTTGCATTTTTCTACATTTAGATATCCAGTTAGACCAGCACCATTTGTTGAAGATGCTATCTTTTTTCCATTATATAATTTTGGCATCTTTGCCAAAGATCAGTTTCCATACGTTTGTGGGTTAATTTCTGGGTCTTCTGTTCGGGTCCATTGATCCACCATTCTGTTTCTATGCCAGTACCATGCAGTTTTTATTACTGTTGCTCTATAGTACAGCTTAAGATCACAGATGGAGATACCTCCAGAAGGTCTTTTACTGTAGAGGATTGTTTTAGCAATTCTGAGTTTCTTGTAACTCCATATGAAGTTGAGAATTTTTCTTTCCAGGTCTGTAAAGAATTAAGTTGGCAATTTGATGGGAATTGCATTGAATCTGTAGATTGCTTTTGGTAAGATGGCCATTTTTACTATGTTAATCCTGCCAACCCATGAGCATGGGAGATCTTTCCATCTTGTCATATCTACTTCTAATTCTTTCTTCAGAGACTTGAAATGTTTTTTTTTTTTTTTTTTTTTTTTTTTTTTTTTTATAATATACGTCATTGACTTGCTTGGTTAGGGTTACACCAAGGTACTTTATGTCATCTGTGGCTATTGTGAAGGGTGTTGTTTCTCTAATTTCTTTCTCAGCCATTTGGTCTTATGTATACAGGAGGGCTACTGATTTTTTTGAGTTAATTTTGTATCCAGCCACTTTGCAGAAACTGTTTAACAGCTGTAGGAGTTCCCTGGTAGAATTATTGGGATCACTCAGGTATACTATCATAGCATCTGCAAATAGTGATAAATTGACTGCTTCTTTTCCAATTTGTATCCCCTTCATCTCCTTCAACTGTCTTATTGCTCTATCAAGGACTTCCAGCACTATGTTGAAGAGATATGGAGAGAGTGGGCAGCCTTGTTTGTCCCTGATTTCAGTGGTATTTCTTAAGTTTCTCTCTGTTCAGTTTGACGTTGGCTATAGGCTTATTGTATATTACCTTTACTATGTTTAGATATGTGCCTTGTATCTCTGATTTCTCCAATACTTTAAACATGAATGGATATTGGAATTTGTCAAATTATTTTTCAGCATCTAGAGAGATTATCAGGTGTTTTTTTTTTCAGTTTGTTAATGTGGTGGATCACATTGATGGATTTCCTTATATTGAACCACCCTTGCATGGCTGGGATGAAGCCTATTTGGCCATAGTGGATAATATCTTTATTGTGTTCTTATGTTCGGTTTGCAAGTACTTTGTAGAGTATTTTTGCATCAATGTTCATAGGGGAGATTGGCCTGAAATTTTCTTTCTTTGTTGGGTCTTTGTGAGGTTTAGGTACCAAGGTGACTGTGGCTTCATAGAATGGGTTTGGTAGTGTTCCTTCTGTTTCGATTTTGTGGAATATTTTGAAAAGAGCTGGAGTTAGCTCTTCTTTGAAGGTCTGGTAAAATTCTGTACTGAAACTTGAGCTTTTTTTGGATGGGAGCCTTTCCGTGACCACTTCTATTTCCTTGGGGAATGTAGGACTATTTAATTGATTTACCTTTCCTGATTCAGCTTTGGTAAGCTGAATTGATTAAGAAAATTGTCCATTTCATTTAGATTTTCATATTTTGTTGCATATAGACTTTTGAAGTAAGTCCTAATGATTGTTTGGATTTCCTCAGTATTTGTAGTTATGTTCCCCTTTTCATTTCTGATTTTGTTGATTTGGATGGTGTCTCTCTGCATTTTAGTTAGCTTGGCTAAGGGTTTGTCTATCTTGTTGATTTTCTCAAAGAACCAGCTCTTTGTTTCATTGATTCTTTGAATTGTTTTATTTGTTTCTAATTGATTGATTTCAGGCCTGAGTTTGATTATTTCCAGCTGTTTAATCCTTTTTGGTCTGTCTGCTTTTTCTTTTTCTGGGTTTTCAGGTGAGCCATTAAGTTGCTTGAATGAGCTGTGTTGAACTTCTTCTTGAAGGCACTTAGTGCTATGAACTTTCCTCTTAGCACTGATTGCATTGTATCCCACAAGTTTGGGTATGTTTTGCCTTCATTTTCATTGATTTCTAGAAAGAATTTAATTTCTTTCTTTATTTCTTCCCTGACCCAGCTGTAATTTAGTAGCAAGTTGTTCAATTTCCATGTGCTTGTAGGGATTTTGCTATTTCTGTTGTTGTTAAGGTCCAGCTTTGCTCCATGGTGCTCAGATAGGATACAAGGGATTATTTCAATCTTCTTGTATCTGCTGAGGCTTGCTTTGTGACCCACTATATGGTCTATTTTGGAGAAGGTTCCATGAGGTTCTGAGAAGAAGGAAAATTCTTTTGTGTTTGGGTGTAAGGTTCTGTAAATGTCTGTTAGGTCCATTTGTTCCATGACCTCTGTCAGAGACATTGTTTCTTTGTTTAATTTATGTTTTTTTGACCTGTCCTTTGTTGAGAGTGCAGTATCAAAGTCTCCCACTATTAATGTGTTGGTATCTATGTGTGGTTTAAGTTTTATCAATGTTTCTTTTACAAATGTGTGTGCCCTTGTATTTAGGGCATGGATGTTCAGGATTGTGATGTCTTCCTGGTGGAATTTTCCCTTGATGAATATGAAGTGTCTTTCCCCATCTCTTTTTATTAATTTTGGTTGAAAGTCTATTTTATCAGATATTAGAATGGCTACTCCTGCTTGCTTCTTGGATCCATTTGTTTGGAAAGCTCTCTTTCAATCCTTTACCCTCAGGTAATGTCTATCTTTGTGACTTAGGGGTGTTTCTTGTGTACAACAGATTGCTGTGTCTTGTTTATGCATCCATTCGGTTAGTCTGTGTCTTTTTATTGGAGAGTTGAGTCCATTGATATTGAGAGAGATTAATGACCAGTGGCTGTTAGATCCTTTGATTTTGATGTTGGGTGCAGTCATAAGGTTGTATGCTTGTTTGCTTTTTGTTTTACTGTAGTGAGGTTAATTTTTTTTCTTGTGTTTTCTTTAGAGTAGCTAGTTTTCTTGGGATTTATTTTCCCTTCTAGTGTCTTCTGTAACGCTGGGTTTGTGTGTAGGTATTGTTTATTTCGTTTTTGTCATTGAATATCTTGTTTTCTATGTCTGTGAGGACTGAGAGTTTTGTGGGGTATAGTAATCTGGGCTGACATCTGTGTTCTCTTAGGGTCTGCATGATATCCGTCCAGGCCCTTCTGGCTTTCTTATTCTCTGTTGAAAAGTCAGGTGTGATTCTAATGGGTTTGACATTTTATGTTACTTGGCCTTTTTCTCTTGCAGCTTTTAGTATGTTTTTTCTTTGTTCTGTATACTTATGGTTTTGATTATTATGTGGCGGGAGGATTTTCTTTTCTGGTCTAATTTATTGGGTGTTTTGTAGGCCTGTTGTATTCTTATTGGCCTCTCCTTTAAGTTGGGGAAATTTTCTTCAATAATTTTATTGTAAATATTTTCTTTACCTTGGTGTGGGCCATCTTCTTTTTCCTCTATTCCTATTATTCTTAGGTTTTGTCTTTTTATGTTGTCTTGGATTTCTTGGGTGGTCTGTGTTAGGAATTTTTTAGATTTAACATTTTCTTTGACAGATACATTGATTTCTTCCATTGTATCTTCCACACCTGAGATTCTTTCTTCCATCTTTTGTAGTCTATTGCTTATGCTTACCTATGTAGTTTCTGTTTTCTTCCCTAAGTTCTTTCTCTCCACAATTTCCTCCATTTTTGTTTTCTTTAATTTTTCCAATTATATCTTCAGATCTTGAGCCATTTTGTTAATTTCCTTTACCTGTCTGACTGTGTTTTCATGTTTTTCCTTCAATTCCTTCAGCTGTTTGTTTGCACAATCTTCTGTTTCTTTTATTTCTTTCAGTGATTTAAGTATTTCCTCTCTAAAGGCCACAAAGTGTCTGGCTGCAACTTCCTGTATTTCTTCACTGATGGCCATAATCTGTTTTTCTTTATCTTCTATTTCTTATGGATGGCCATAATCTGTTTGACTTTATCTTCCTCTAGGTCTTTACACTTTTTGTTTGTTTCCTCTGTTATCCTCTTCCTGAGCATAGATGTTAGGTCATCTTCTTGAATTTCATTTATGTTGGGGTGACCAGGGCTACTTGCTCCTGGATAACTGAGTTCTGGAGATGCCATAATGCTCTGTCTTTTGTTGGTTGAGCTTTTACACTGGCTACCATAGGTGTTTGGGGTTAGTTTCTGGTGGTTCCTGGAATCTCTTCCGGGTTCTGGATGGGTGGCCTGAGAGTGGACCCGATTGATTCCCTCGCCGTTGGGGTTTCTCTCACCTGGAAAACACTATTGCTGTTGTTTTAGGGCTCAGAGTTCAGTCTCTTGGTCGCTGTATGGAAAATGTTGTCCTGTTCCTCAGACGCAGTGTTCTCCTGGCGCTACCATCTCTTTCCATCCCCAACTTTCTCGCAAATTTCTTATAGTAAAATATATAAAATTCAAATATAAAATATCAATATTCTCAATATAGTGAAAAATTTGTTTTCTACAAATAAACACATAACTATTAAATCAGACCTATAACAATTAAATCAATGCCAATGTTTTTTAGTATTTTTATTTTTTTGCTTTTTATTTATTACAGTTTATGTACAAGCTGTAGACCCCCCTCCTCCCATCCAAATCCTGACCTCCCTCCCTCTTCTCCTCCCATACCCCTCCCTTAGTTCACTGATAGGGGAGGTTTTCTTCTCCTTTTATCTAACCCTAGCCTGTCAGATGTCATCAGGACTAGCTGCAATGTCTTCTTCTGTGGTTTGGAAAGGCCTGATCACCTCAGGGGTTGGTGATCAAAGAGTCAGCCACTGAGTTCATGCCAGAGACAGTCCCTGTTCCCCTTAGTAGGTAACCAATTTCGAGACTGAGCTGTCATGGGCTACATCTGCACGGGGGTTCTAGGTTATCTCGTTGTTTGGAGTATCTGTCTGAGAAAAGGACCTTTTGCCGAAATTTTTTGGTTCTGTTGTTCTCCTTTTGGAGCTCCTGTCCCCTCCAGGTCTTTCAACTCCCTTTTCTTTCATAAGATTTTTTGCACTCTTCCCAAAGTTTGCTTATGAGTGTCAGCATCTGCTTTGATACAATGCTGGGTAGAGTCTTTCAGAGGCCCTCTTGTGGTAGGCCCCTGTCCTGTTCCCTGTTTTCTCTTTCTTCTGATGTCTATCTTGTTTGCTTTTCTGAAAGAGGATTGAACATCGTACCCAGGGTCCTTATTGCTTAGCTTCTTTAGGTGTACATATTTTATTATGTTTACCCTATACTGTATGTATAACATCCACTTATAACTGAGTATATACCATGTGTGTCTTTCTGCTTCTGGGGGACCTCACTCGGACGAACTTTTCTAGACCATATTCCTGCAAAGTCCATAATTTCCTTATTTATAAACGCTGAGTAGTATTCCATTGTGTAAATGTACCATAATTTATGTGTCCATTTCTAAGTTGAGGGACATCTGGGTTGTTTCCAGATTCTGGCTATTACAAGTAAAGAACATGGTTGAGCAAATATTCTTGTTCTATACTTGAGCATCTTTTGGATATATGCCTAGGAATGGTATAGCTGGATCTTAAGGTAGCACTATTCCCAATATTATGGAAAGTGCCAAATTCATTGCCAAAATGGTTGTACAAGTTTACATTCCCACCAACAATGGAGGAGAGTTCTCTTTTCTCCACAGCCTCTCTAGCATGTGTTGTCACTTGAGTTTTTGATCTGGGCCATTCTGGTTGGTGTAAAATGAAATGCCAATGTTTTTTTGATCAATATAAAAAACTAAAAGACTGAGTAATTAATTGGTTTATAAAGCACTAATATCTAGCAAGTCAGAGATACTGATATCATATCTGTGTATTTTATGCTATTAAAAATTTTGTTGATGATTAAGATATGCTAAGTTCAGAATTTTAATATACCCTTATATAAATATATAATCTTTAGCCTTATGCCATATTCTTGATTATATTGTAAAAAAAAAAGTGAGAAGTTTCTCTTTGTGTATTCTGATGGATTTGTTTTGATATTTTCATCTAATTTTGTTTTGCATCTATATTCATCAAGACTGAATGCAATATTCAAATTTAATATATCTCTGATTATAAAATTGCATTTAAAATGAATAAATATAATTAATAATAAATGTATCTGCTAGTGCTAAAATATGTTAGAAATTTCAACTACAATGAAACATGATAACATCCATAGCAGTAACATAAATTCTCAGCAGTTCATAGGTATAAATACATAGGAAAATGCTTAGTATATTTATTTTCAATTATATTTAAAAAGTACGAATTTGACAACCTTGAATGTTACATTTTCTCCCATGCCATCTTTTGAGAGTTGGCATATTTCCACAGATTTTTCACTATTCCCACTTATAGATACTGGGTAGGCTATAATCCTATGATCCTGTATCCATGAAGGTTCTGAAAAAAACTTCTACATTAAAAATATGGGAACTGCAGGAGAAACCTGATGCTTGATAAAAATAAGAAATTCTTAAATTAGCTGCCAGGAAAGTTTATCTAGTTAAATGAGGTATGCACTTGTAATATCACATCTGGAATTCAAAGACTTTTAAATGAAGTTTAAAGATATTTGGTTTACATTAGAAAATCAACCTTTACCAAGTCCATGCTTGTGCCTGTTTTCTTTTTTTCTTCCTTGTTTGTCCTTTTTCTTCATTACCATATCTCTCTGCTTCCAAGATTCAGGCACTGGAATTAATGGCATGAATAGTGAAAACAATTTCAAAATAAGGACAATTAAGTTTCTGTCATGTCATATTACGCTCATGTCTGTATCAGTCTACACTTATTATACCAAAAACGTGACTTCTTCTTTTGCTTGCTTGCTTCCTTTCCTTATTCCTTTACTCCTTCTTCCTTTTTAAAACTTTGCAGCCAGTCCTGAAGATACCTGATAAAACAGGATCAGATGAATGGGGAGGAGGTCCCCCCTATTAGTGGACTTGGCAAGGGGCACGGTGGAGATGAGGGAGGGAGGGAGGGACTGGGAGGGAATGAGAGATCGGGACACGGCTGGGATACAGAGTTAATAAAATGTAACTGATAAGAAAAAAATAGAATTAAAAAAAAAAGAAAAGAAAAAACTTTCTTCTTTCTCTTTTCTGTTCTTTCTTCTTTTCTCCTCCCTTCTTCTTCTTTTCCTCCTCTTCTTCCTCCTCTTTCTGTTTCTCTCCTCCTCCTCCTCTTCCTCCTCCTCCTCCTCCTCTTCTTCTTCTTTTTCTTTTTCATTTGCAGGCAATGACTTGGCAGGAATATGGATGACTCAGTACTGAAAGCTCTCAGCCTCCCCATAAAGAGCTTGCAGACAGCTCAGCCATTAGGAGCACCTCCCTCCTATATTTCTTCAATGAAAGTGTTGTGTTAAACACACCTTATTGTTACTTTGAAACACAGTCTGCAACACATAAATATTTCAGCAAAATTTATACATTCCAGATTATAAATAAAGGTAGCTTCTGTGGATAGAACAGCACAGACCCTCACGTTTTTATCCAGATTCCAAGGATGTTACTCAGCCTTGAAGCTTATTTTTTTATTTGATAATTTCATACCTTGATGCTAGAGTAAAGTAGGATCTATCTTGCTCTCTAATGCTGTGGACAATTTTTATTGCATCTTGATTTATTTAAACCTGACTTCACTTTTAGTTTAAAAATTTTAACAGTGAGGTAGATAGCATTAATATTTGGTCTTTTTTGGGTTGGTTTTTTTTTTTTTTTTGTATTCAGACAAACTTGTAACTATACTCTTGATCCTTCTGCCATGTCCTGCCTCTCAAACTTAGTGTTTACAGATAATCATTACAGCTAGTTTACCTGGCACTGGGGATCAAATACAGAGCTTCATGCATATTTGGCAAGTTCCCTACCAACTCAGCTACACTTCCAGCACTTTTGCTTTTATAAACTATTACTAAGGCCACAGAGACAAACTTTTCTTTCCTATTTTGTGACATACGACTCTGTAGTATTGCTCTACTAACCCTTCCACATTTAGTCCTTTGAAATGTACCTGAGATTACATTTCTTGCTAAATATTTATTTTAAAAAGAAATTTGGTTTCTTGTCTGTAGAGTAATACACTGAATGGGATGATAATTTATCCCTTCAGTGTACAAATAATTTGCACCCAGAAAAACTTCCATGATTGTGAACTTATTCTAACAGAATAAATTTCAAAAATTATACATGAGCCTAAGACTTCAATTTGTTCTTACTTCCTCCACATACAGTGTTGAAGATACCTGTTTTTTTTTTTCCACCTAATAGAAGCAAAACACTAGTATAAGAGCTTCAATGTCTTCTCAGCTTTAAGGTTCAGAATGCCCAGCTTTTTCAATACAAACTTTACAAGTGAAATTCTTTCTGTGTTTTACTTAAATCTGTTTCTCAGAAATGTGCAGTAATATTTTCATTATATTGGGGACACTGATTACATTTCATTGCAGTAAACAATTTCCTGTAAGATTATATTACTGGTTTTATTATTTTTAGAGAGACTGTTAGCATCAATTAATTTAGTTTCACTTTCATCTTTTTATAGATATTTGGAGCATAATATATTAATCATAAAATGAATAGTTTCCATAAACTCAGGCATTTGCTTAAAAGGCTAATTAATGATAATATATAAATTAAAATCTGATTGTCATCAAAGAAATGATGTAACTCAAAGTACATCAACTCAAAATCAAGTAACTCAAAGTCCATAGCTCAGAAAATAAATAACTTTTAAATACAAAAAAAAAAAAAAAAACAAACAAACAAGGGAAAAGAGAACTTATTGTTCTCTAACTTTGGAAATCTCGTTGTGAATCTGAACTGAAGCATGTAGACAAAGCCCACTTATAATACAAAGACAAGTCTTGCTGTTGCCCTGGTCTTACTGTAAATTTATATGCCAAGGCTGGTTGATACCTGTCTTAGTTTTATTGTTGGGACAAAACACAATGACCAAAAAGCAAGTTGAGGAGAAAAGATTTAACTTGGCTTACACTTCCATATTGCTGTCCATTATTGATGGAAATCAGGACAAGAATTCCAACAGGGCAAGATCCTGAAGGCAGAATCTGATGCAGAAGCCATGTAGGGTGCTGCTTACTGGCTTGTTCTCATGGATTACTCAGTCTACCTTTTTTAGAACCCAGGATCATCATCCCATGGATGTCACCATCCACAATGGGCTGGGCTCTCTCCCACTGAAAACCAATTGAGAAAATCCTGACAGTTGGATCTCAGGGAGGCATTTTCTCAACTGTG
Organism: Psammomys obesus; assembly: GCF_907164565.1. NCBI lineage: Eukaryota > Metazoa > Chordata > Mammalia > Rodentia > Muridae > Psammomys > Psammomys obesus. The sequence continues at coordinate 733,479 of NW_026596402.1, forward strand.
TCTCCTTTCTCTCGAATGACTCTAGCATGTGTGAAGCTGATACACAAAGCAAGCCAGTATAATACCCATGGGATTTCACTGGTTTTCTGAAGAGAAAGGGAGGAAGTAGGCAGGGAAGGACAGGGAAGAGAGTTGGGAAGGAAAATTGCTGTCAGATTGTAAAGTAAATAAATCAATTACTTAAGAAAGAAAACATATACATGAGTCTAAATAAAGGTTATCATTGTAAATGAATTAAATTTGTACCTAGCATAAGGGTAAACTTGTTTCTGGGCACATTAAATAATTCGATCATTTATAAGGTAGCTTGCCATTAAATTACATGGGTTTATTACCTTTTAACAGTTTCCACAAGTTAATAGTGTTTATAAGACTGGGATTTTACTGTTTCATTACTGTTAAGGTTGAGCCCTAAATATTTGAATTGATTCTTTAGCATCAAAATAAACTTTAGACAAAGAGGTTAGTTATATGTTTTTAACTCAGCTTTTGTTAGCCTGAGTACACTTTTGTAACTTTAGAAATTTATTATCATATGAAAAATCCATCTTAATCTAAAATGTATTGAAGACTTGCTGTTGCCTCCTTAGTCTAAAAAGAATATATATATATATATATGTATATGTATATATACATGTATATATATACATATATATATATATGTGTGTGTGTGTGTGTATATGGATATTCATATATATGTCCATATATATATATATATATATATATATATATATATATATATGTATATGCAAAGGTTTCATTAGGAGTAAGAATTTTTATAGGTGCTATCTTTTACCAGTAATTGCCATGGATATTACTGGCTTTCCTCCTAGGCAGGTTTTTCCTGTCTCTTACTGTTTCCTAAAGATGCAGGTGCCAGCAGTTTAGTATTAATGCCATGGTTTAATATGATTGGATTTATTTATTTGCTCTTTATTTTTAAAGCAAGGAAACTCAACTCTAGGAGCACACTAAGCTTTTATTTTCCCATTTCTGTCTCTTCCAATTCAGCTCCCAATTATTCACACCCCATCCATTCTAAATTTCTGTTTACTAGATACCACTGCCCAAGGGCCTTATTCCAAAAGTTTTCCTCTATTTTATCTTTTCTAAATTACTTTTCTCTCAAGTTATCTCAGTTTCTGTTCTCAGGGGATCACTAACCTTCAGATGCTAATTTATATAAAAGGTCAGTTAAGGTTGAAACCTAATCTTGCTTAAGGACACCCATTTTTGGTAAGAATTTGCAAACTTGGTGTCAAAGCTACCCATGATGACTTCCATCAATAAACTGTGACCCAAATAAAAATAAGCAGTAGTGTCACCTAAATTTTCAATGACTGAGAAATGTCTACTAAACCTGATTGATTGCAGCAAGTTTAGATTGTTGAGCTCTACAACCATTCTTGGTACAATCTTTTTTATTTGTGGAACATATGAAAATTTATGTAAAACACAAGCTACTTGTCCTTTTAAGGAATCATCTGTAAAAGCATTAAAAACAATCTTGGTAGGATTTTTAGGTGTAATTTGAGGTAAAGCCTATGGAATATTTTTTTTTTTTAATTCTGAAAAAGGAAATATCTTGGCTAATTGTTTATAGATCCTGAGTAACATAGCATAATGAATGTGCCAATTATTATCAATGTGGAACAAATATTATTTAATGTATATATTTAATGACAATAATCTTTGTAGGCTTTTTACTAGTAAGTTGTTTAAGGCATTTCCTAATTTTAATCATTCCTGTACCAAAAGTTGGACTTGTATTAATTTTTTTCACATGAAGAGACAATTGATATTGAGTTATTCGCAGTATGAGAAATATATTCAACAACCACAACAAAACCTTTTAAACAAAAATCAAGCAAATTATCTATGAAACAGCAAAGTCAGCTCATGCTGCAGCAGTGGAGGCCTGCCTTTCAGCCCTTCATTCATTGTAATTTCAGGTGTTCCCTTTCTGCCCTGGTAAGCTCTGGGTGGAAAGGGCTGAAAATTTCTATCTCCTTCATTTCCTTCTGTTGTTTTATTACTTGAACACAGACTTCAAGTACTCTATTGAATAGATATAGAGAGAATGAGCAACATTTTCTTCTCATTTTAGTTGAATTGCTTTGAGTTTCTTTCCTTTTATTTTGATGTTAGCTATTGGCTAACTGTAAATCACCTTTATGATGTTTAGATAAGGTCCCTTGTGTTCCCAATCTGTCTAAGACTTTTTTTAAGTAATTTGTTTATTATTTATACAGTATTATGCCTGTATCTATGCCTTCATGCCAGAGAGGGCACCAGACTCATTATAGATGGTTATGAGGCACCATGTGGTTGCTGGGAATTGAACTCAGGACCTTTTGGAAGAACAACCAGTGCTCTTTGACCTCTGAGCCATCTCTCCAGCCTCTCTAAGACTTTTATGATAAATGGGTGTTGGATTTTGTCAAAGACTTTTTCAGCATCTAATGAGATGATCACAGATATTTTGTCTTTTAGTTTGTTTATATTGTAAATTAAATTTACTGACTTTCTTATATTGGACCATCACACTCTCTGGAATAAAGCTCACTCAATTATAGTGGACAACTTTTTGATATGTTCTTGGATTTAATTTGCAAATATTATACTGAGTATTTTTGCATCATTGTTCATAAAGGAAATTGGTCTGTAATTCTATTTTGGTTTTTTTTTTTTTTTTATTCAGAATGTTTTGATGACTTCTATTTTACTAGGAGTTATAGCTCTATTTATATTGTTTAGTGGTATTTATTGAGAAAATTATTCCTTTCCTTTGCATTTTCCAATTTGGTAGAGTCCTTATGATTCTACTGATTTTTTTTAGGTGTCTGTTGGTATGTCCTTTTCCGGACTTTGTTAATTATTGATTTTGTTAATTTGTATATTCTCTCTCTTCCTTTTAGTTACTTTAGATAAGGATTTCTCTATCTTGTTGATTTTTTCAAAGAACTCTCTCTTGGTTTCTGATTTTTTGTATTTTTCTTTGTTTCTATTTTATTGATTTAAGACTGGAGTTTGATTATTTCTTGCTATGTACTCCTCTAGTGTTTGATTATTACTTTTGTTCTAAAGCTTTCAGGCGTGCTGATAAGTCCCTAGTAAAAGTTCTCTTCGGTAATTTTTTTTCACTTTTTACGAATTTATTTATATTTTTATAAATTACAGTATATTCATATTGTATCCCTGCTGTTGCCCTCTCCCTCATTCCCTCCCAATCCTCTCTTTCCCTCTCAACTCCTCCGAAGCCCCTCACCAAGTCCACTGATAGGAGAGGTCCTCCTCCCCTTACATCTGAAATGGGTCTATCAGGTTTCATCAGCACAGGCTGCAATGTTTTCCTCTGTGGCCTGGTTAAGGCTGCTACCCCCTCAGGGGCAGATGTTCAAAGAGCCTACCACTGAGTTAATGCTAGAGACAGTTCCTGTTCCCATTACTAGGGTACCCACTTGGACATCGAGCTGCCATGGGCTACACCTATGCAAGGGTTCAAGGAATTCTAGATTCTCTCCATGCATGGCCCTTGTTTGGAGTCTCAGAAAAGACCCCTGTGTGAGAAATTTTTGATCTGTTGCTCTCCTTGTGGAACTCTTGCCTTTCCAGGTCTTACTGTCTTCCCAGTCTTTCATAAGATTCCCTGTACTCTGCCCAAAGTTTGGCTATGAGTCTCAGCATCTCCTTTAATACCATGGTGGGTAAATTCTTGCAAAGGCCTTCTGTGATAAGTTCCTGTTTAGTTGACTGTTTTCTCTCTTTTCTGATGTCCATGCCCTTTACCTTTCTGCATGAGGATTCATCGTCCTACCCAGGTCCTCCTCCTTGCTTAGCTTCTTCAGGTGAATAAATTTTCGTATGTTTATCCTATATTATATGTCTAACATCCACTTATAAGTAAGTATATACTGTGTGTGTCTTTCTGTTTCTAGAATACCTCACTCAGGGTGATTTTTCTAGAGCTTACCATTTGCCTGCAAATTTCATGATTTCCTAGTTTTTAATTGCTCAGTATATTCAACTGTGTAAATGTACCACAATTTCTTTATCCATTTCGATGTTGAGGGGCATCAGGTTTGTTTTCAGGTTCTGGCTATTATGAATAAAGCTGCTACAAACATGGTTGAGCAAATGTTCTTGTTGTGTACTTTAGCTTTTGGATAATTGCTTAGGAGTGGTATAGGTGGATCTTAAGGAATCTCCATTCCTAATTATCTAAGAAAGTGCCAGACTGATTTCGAAAGTGGTTGTACAAATTTATCTTCCCACCAACAAAGGAGTAGAGTTCCCCTTTCTCCACATCTTTTCCATGATGCTTTGTCACTTGAGGTTTTGATCTTAGCCATTCTGATGGGTGTAAGGTAAAATCTCTGGGTTGTTTTGATTTGCATTTCCCTAATGGCTAAGGACACCAGGCATTTCTTTAAGTGTTTCTCTGTCATTGTATATTCCACAACAGAGAATTACCTGTTTAGCTCTGTGGCCTGTTTTTTTAATTGAATTATTAATTTTTTTTTTTTACTTTTAAGTTCTTTAGTTATGTATTCTGTATATTAGACCTCAGTCAGATATAGCATTGGCAAGGATCCTTTCCAAGTCCGTAGAATAAAGTTTTGTTCTTATGACAGTGTCCTTTGATTTACAGAAGCTTTTCAGTTTCCTGAGGTCCCATTTAGTGTTTGTTGATCTTAGAGCCTGTGCTATCATTGTTCTGTTCAGGAAGTTGTCTCCTAGTTCAATGAGTTCAAGGTCTTTCCACTTTTTCTTCTAGAGATTTAGTATGTCTTGTTTTGTATGTGGTTTTGGCTTCTTTGTCAAAAAATCAAGTACTGTAGGTGTTTTGTTTTATTTTCTGGCTCTTCTAATCAATTGCATTTATCCACCATTCTCTTTCTATGCCAGTACCATGGAGTTTTTATTACTATTGTTCTGTAGTATATCTTGATTTCAGGGATGGAGATACCTCCAGACATTCTGTTGTTGGACAGGTTTGTTTTGGCAATTCTGGGTTTTTTGTTTTTTTCATATGAGATTTTTTTTTTCTTTCAAGGTCTGTAAAAACTGTGTTCATATTTTGATGGGAATTACCTTCAATCTGTAGATTGATTTTGGCAGGATGGCCATTTTCTCTCTGATTATCTTACTGATCCATGATTACTAGAGATCTTTCTGGTAACTTCTTCAATTTCTTTCTTCAGAGACTTGAAGTTTTTTTCAAACACGTCTTTCATTTGCTTGGTTAGAGTCACACCAAGGTACTTTATGTTATTAATGGCTATTGTGAAGGGTGTTTTTTCTTTAATTTCTTTCTTGGTGTTTTAGTTTTTGGTATACAGGAAGGCTTCTGATTTTGTAGAGTCAGTTTTATATCCAGTCACTTTCCTGAAGTTGTGTATCAGCTGGAGAAGTTCTATGGTTGAATTTTGGGGATCACTCATGTATGCTATCATATGATCTGCAAACAGTAATTCTTTGACTTCTTCCTTTCCGATTTGTACCCACTTGGTTTGCTTTTGTTGTCTTATTGCTCTACCTAAGACGTAAAGTACTATGTTGAAGAGATACAGAGAGAGTGGGCAGCATTTTCTTGTCCCTGATTTCATTGGGACTGATTTAACTTTCTCTCAGTTTAGTTTGATGTTAGCTATAGGCTTGCTGTAAATTTTCTTTACTATGTTTAGATATGTGCCTTGTATCCCTGATCTCTCCAAGACTTTTAATATGAATGGTGTTGTATTTTGTCAAACGTTTTTTTTTTTTTCTGCATCTAAAGAGATGACCTTTTTTTTTCTTTAGTTTGTATATATATGTTGGATTGTACTGATGGATTTCCGAATATTGTACCACCAACCAGGATGGCCGGGATGCAGCCTACTTGCTCATGGTGTATGATATCTTTTTTTAAATTTTTCATTTAACTTTTATTAATTACACTTTATTCATTTTGTATCCCCTCATAAGCCCTTCCCTCCTCCCCTCCCGGTCCTACCCTACCACCGCCTTTTGCATGCATGCCCCTCTCCAAGTCCACTGATAGGGGAGGTCCTCGTCTCCTTCTTTCTGATCTTAGTCTATCAGGTCTCATCAGAAGTGGCTGCATTGTCAGGGTTCTAGGTTATCTCCATGAATAGTCCTTGGTTGGAGTATCAGTCTCTGGGAAGTTCCTTGTGTTCAAATTTTCTTGTTCTATTGCTCTCATTGTGGAGTGCTTGTCCTCTCCAGCTCTTATTATTTCCCACTTCTTACATAAAATTCCATACTCTACCCAACAGTTGGCCATCAGGCTCAAAATCTGCTTTGAGAGTCTGCAAGGCAGAAGCTTTCAGAGGCCCTCTGTGGCAAGTTCAGAGGTTGTTTCCTGTTTTTGTCTTCTGGCTTTCAGAGGCCCTCAGTAACAGGATCCTAAGTTGTTTCCTGTTTTCTTTTTCTTCTGATATCCATCCTCTTTGCCTTTCAGGGTGGGGATTGAACATTTTAGTTAGGGTCCTCTCTTTTGCTTAGTTTGTTTAGATGTACAGATTTTAGTGGGTTTATTCTATGTTGTATGTTTATATGAGTGAGTAAAAAAAAAAAAAGTAAAAAAACTCAGAATCTCCACAATAATCCTGTACAACTACAGATCATCTGAAGGTATCTCCATCCCCGATCTCAAGCTATACTACAGAGCAATAATAACAAAAACAGCATGGTATTGGCATAGAAATGTAAAGGAGGATAAATGGAACAGAATAGAAGATCCAGAAATAAACCGATACACCTATGGATACTTGATTTTGACAAAGAAGCCAAAATTATTCAATGGAAAAAAAGACAGCATCTTCAACAAATGGTGCTGGTCTAATTGGATGTCTACATGCAGAAAAATGAAAATAGATCCATATTTATCACCCTGTACAAAACTAAAGTCCAAGTGGATCAAAGACCTCAACATAAAACCAGATACTCTAAATCGGTTAGAAGAAACAGTGAGGAAGAGCCTAGAACTCATTGGCACAGGAGACAACTTCCTGAACAGAACACCAACAGTACAGGCTCTAATGCAACAAACAATAAATTGGACCTCATGAAACTGAAAATATTCTGTAAATCAAAAGACACTGTTATCAGAAAAAAATGAAAAAAAAAATGACAGCCTACAGATTGGGAAAGGATCTTCACCAACCTTATATCTGACAGAAAGCCGATATCCAGAATATGTAAAGAACTAAAGAAGTTAAAAAGCAATAAATCAAGTATTCCAATTAAAAAATGGGGTATGGAGCTAAACAGAGAATTCTCTGTAGAGGAATATAGAATGACAGAGAAACACTAAAAGAGATACTCAACATCCATACCCATCAGAGAGATGCAAATCAAAACGACCCTGACATTTCACCTTACACCCATCAAAATGGCTAAAATAAAAAAAAAAAAAAAAAAACTCAAGGAACGACACATGCTGGAGTGGTTGTGGAGAAAAGAGAACCCTTTTCCACTGCTGATGGGAATGTAAACTGGTACAACCACTTTGGAAGTCATTCTGGCGATTTCTCAGATAATTAGGAATAGTGCTTCCTCAAGACCCAGCTATACCACTTCTAGGCATATACCCAAAATTTGCTCAAGTACACAAGGATATATGCTCACCCATGTTTGTAGCAGCTTTATTTTTAATAGCCAGAACCTGGAAACAACCCAGATATCCATCAACGGAGGAATGGATACAGAAATTGTGGTATTTTTACACAATGGAATACTACTCAGCAATCAAAAATGAGAAATCATGAAATTTGCAGGCAAATGGTGGGATCTAGAAAAGATCATTCTGAGTGAGGAATCCCAGATGGAGGAAGACACACATGGTATATACTCACTTATATAGACCTAAAAGATAAGATAAACATAATAAAATATATACACCTAACGAATATAAACAAGAAAGAGGACCCATCTTTCTAATCCTCACTTAGAAAGACAAATGGGATGGGCACCTGATATAGGAGAAAACAAGACACAAAACAGGACCCTATCACAGAGGGCCTCTGAAAGACTCAACCTAGCAGGTTATCAAAGCAGATACTAAGACTTATAATCATACCTTCAGCAGAGTACAGGGAATCATGAAAGAATGGGGAGTTAATATGATGTCGAGAGGAAAGAAACTCCACAAGGACCAAATATATCTGGGCACAGGGGTCTTATATGAGACTGTTTCTCCAACCAAGGACCATGTATGGTTATAACCTAGTTGAGGGACATCTGGGTTACTTCCATATTCTGGCTTTGACAAATAAAGCTGCTGCAAACATGGTTTAGCAAATTTCCTTTTTGTATCCTGGAACATGTTTTGGTATGCCTAGGAGTGCTAGGATCTTGAGAAAGCAAAATTCCTAATTGTCTGAGAAAGTGTCAGATTGATTTCCAAAATGGTTTTACAAGTTTACATTCCCACCAGCAATGGAAGAGATTCCCTTTTCTATACATCCATTCTTGCATATATTGACACTTGAGCTTTTGAACTTAGCCATTTTGATGGGTGTAAGTAGAAATCTCAGGGTCATTTTGATTTGCATCTCCTTGATGACTAAGGACATTGAGCATTTATTTAAGTGTTTCTCTGCTGTTCTATATTCCTCTACAGAGAATTCTCTATTTAGTTCTCTACCCCATTTTTAAATTGGATTACTTGATTTGTTGCTGTTTAACTACTTGAGTTCTTTTTATATTCTGGTTATTAGCCCTCTGTAAAAATAGGGTTGGTGAAGATCCTTTTCCAGTGTGTAGGATGTCGTTTTGTTCTGAGGACAGTGTCCTTTACTTTACAGAAGATTTTCAGTTACATGAGGTCTTATTTTTTGATTGTTGCTTTTAGAGGCTGTGCTATTGGTGTTCTATTCAGGAAATTGTTTCCTGTAACAATGAGTTCTATTCTCTTCCCCAATTTTTCTACTAAACGATTTAATGTGTCTGCTTTTATGTTGAGTTCTTTGATCCACTGGGACTTTCATTTTGTGTGCAGTGATGAATATGGATCTATTTGCATTTTCTACATATAGACATCCAGTTAGACCAGCACCTTTTGTTGAAGATACTGTCTTTTTGTCCATGGTATGGTTTTGGCTTCTTTGTCCAAAATCAAGTATCAGTAGGTGTCTGTGTGTGTGTTTTTTCTGGGTCTTCTATTTGATTCGATTGATTCACCATTTTGTTTCTATGTCAGTGCTATGCAGTTTTGTTTTTTTTTGTTTTGTTTTTTTTTTAATTACTATTTTTAATTACTATTGCTCTGTAGTACAGCTTGAGATTCGGGATAGGATACTTCAAGACGATCTGTTATTGTACAGGATTTTTTTGGCAATTTTTTTTGTTGTTGTTTTGTTTTTGTTTGTTTTTCCATATTAAATTGAAAATAATTCTTTCAAGGTCTGTAAAGAATTTTGTTGGTATTTTCATGAGAATTACTTGGAATCTGTAGATTGCTTTTGGCAGGATGGACATTTTTGCTATGTTAATCCTGCCAAGCCATGAGCATGGGAGATCTTTCTATCTTCTGATAAGTTCTTCAATTTCTTTCTTCAGAGACTTGAAGTTTTTTTTTCAAACAGGTCTTTCATTTGCTTGGTTAGAGTCAAACCATGGTACTTTATGTTATTTGTGGCTCTTGTGATAGGTGTTGTTTCCTTAATTTCTTTCCAGGCCCTTTTGTCTTTGATAAACAGGAGGGCTACTGATTTTTTTTTGAGTTAATTTTGTATACAGTCACTTTGCTGAAAGCGTTTATTAACTGAAGGTATTCTCTGGTTGAATTTTTGGTGTTGCTAATCTATACTATCATATCATCTGCAAATAGTGATACTTTCAGTTCTTTCTTTCTGATTTGTATCCGCTTGATCTCCTTTAGTTTTCTTATTGCTCTAAATAGGACTTCAAGTACTATGTTTAAGAGATACAGAGAGAGTGGGCAGTCTTGTGTTGTGCCTGATTTCATTGGGATTGATTTAAGTTTCTCTCCACTGAGTTTGATGTTGGCTCAAGGCTTGCTGTATATTGTCTTTCCTATGTTTAGGTATGTTCCTTGTATCCCTGATCTCTCCAAGACTTTAAATATGAATAGGTGTTGGCTTTTGTCAAATGCATTTTCGCCATCTAAGGAGATGATCATGTGGTTTTTCTCCTTCAGTTTGTTTATATGGTGGATTACATTGATGGATTTCCATATATTGAACCACCCCTCAATGACTGGGATAAAGCCTATACTTGCTCATGGTTGATGATATTTTGTTGTTGTTTTCTTGGATTTGGTTTGCAAGTATTTTAATGAGCAATTTTTCATCATTGTTCATAAGAGGGATATGTCTGAAGTTCCTTTTTTATTGGGTCTTTTTGTGGTTTTTGTGTCAATGTGACTGTGACTTCATAGAATGAGTTTGACAGTATTCCTTCTGTTTCTATTTGTGGAATAATTTCAAGAGAATTAGAGTTAGCTCTTCTTTGAAAGTCTGGTAGATTTCTTAACTGAAACCATCTGGCCCTGGCCTTTATTTTTTTATTTTTATTTTGGAAGGGAGACTTTTGATGGCTGCTTCTATTTTTTAGGGGATATAGGACTATTCAGTCTATTTCCCTGATCTTCATTTAATTTTGGTAAAAGGAGTCTATCACATAATTGTCCATTCCATTTAGATTTTCAAATTTTGTGGCATATAGTATTTTGTAGTAAGAAATGATTGTTTGGCTTTCTTCAGTGTCTGATATGTCTCCCTTTTCATTTCTGATTTTGCTGATTTGGATAGATTCTCTCTTCCTATTAGTGAGTTTGGCTAAAGGTTTGTCAATCTTTTGAATGTCACAAAGAACCAGCTTTTGGTCTCATTGATTCTTTGAATTGTTTTATTTGTTTATAATTTATTGATGTCAGCACTGAATGTGTTTATTTCTAGCCACCTACTCCTCTTGGGTGTGTCTGTTTCTTTTTTTTTTCCTAGAATTTTCAAGTGAGCCATTAAGTTGCTATTATGAGATATTTCAAATTTCTTCTTGAAGACACTTGAATTTTCCTTTTTTTTCAATTATGTATGTATAATTTTTAACTGTTAAAACAAACTGCACCTATACAGGTACATACCATTAAACAATTACAAACTTTTAAAAATATTTCATGATTTCCTTGTTTTTAATTGCTGAGTAGTATTCCATTGTGTAAGTGAACCACAATTTTTGTATCCATTCCTCTGTTGATGGACATCTCAGTTGTTTCCAGGTTCTGGCTATTACAAATAAAGCTGCTAAAAACATGGTTGTGCAAATGTCCTTATTGTGTACTTGAGCATCTTTTGGATATATGTCTAGGAGCGGTATAGCTGGATCTTGAGCAAGCACTATTTCTAATTGTCTGAGAAAGCGCCAGATTGATTTCCAGCATGGTAGTACAAGTTTACATTGGCCAGCAATGGAGGCTTCCCTTTTCTCCACAACATCTCCAGCATGTGTCACTTGAGTTTTTTATCTTAAGGTGAAATCTCAGGGTCTTTTTGATTTGCATCTCCTTGACTTCTAAGGATATTGAATATTTCTTTAACAGCAAGTAGGGTATTTAAGTCCTTCACTTCTGTGAGTGAGAGTCAGTATATGTTTTAAGCTATCATAGAGTTTCCTTACGAACTTGGGTACCTTTGTGTTTGGTACATAGAGAATAAGAATTGCAATGTCCTCTTGTTAGATTTTTTTTTTCCTTTTATGAGTATATAGTGTCATATCCTACCTCTTCTGAATAGTTTTGTTTGAAGTCTTTTGTTAGGTATATAAGCAAATTTACCAGTTTGATTCAAGGGTTCAATTTTTTGGAATATCTTCTTCCCCTCCTTTTCCTCTAAGGCGATGCTTACCCTTGCCAATAAAGTATATTTGTGGATACAGCAGTATAGATCTTGTTTTTTTATTATTTTGTTCATGTCATATTTTAATTTTTTCCCACTTTGATATGTTGGTCTGGAGCTATTTATTCCTTGTGTTTTCTTTGGTGTGATTAAACTCTTCGGTTTAAATTTGCCTTCTATCTCCCTCTGGAGGATTGAATTTGTCAATAGATAAGGCTTGAATTTCTTTTTTTCATTGGTTACATTTTATTAACTCTGTATCCCAGCTGTATCCTGTTCCCTCATTCCCTCCCAATCCCACCCTTCCTCCCTCATCTCTTTCCTGCCCCTTTCCAAGTCCACTGATTGGGGAGGACCTCCTCCCCTTTCATCTGACCCTGTTTTATCAAGTATCTTCAGGACTGGCTGCAAAGTCCTCCTCTGTGGCCTAGCAGGACTGCTCCTCCCTTGTGGGGTGGGGAGATCGAAGAGCCTGCCATTGAGTTCCTGTCAGAAATAGTCCCTGTTCCACTTACTATGGGAAACCCATTGGTTACTGAGATACCATGAGCTTCATCTGAGCAGAGGTTCTAGGTTATATCCATACATGGTCCTTGGTGGAGTATCAGTATCAGAAAAGACCCCTGTGCCCAGATATATTTGGTCCTTGTGGAGCTCCTATACTTTCCACTTCATCCAAACTCCCCCTTCTTTAATATGATTCCCTGCACTCTGCCGAAAGTTTGGTTGAGTCTTAGTATCTGCTTTGATACACTGCTAGGTAGTCATTCAGAGGCCCTCTGTGATAGGGTCCTGTCCTGTGTCTTGTTTTCTTCTATATCCAATGCCCATCCCATTTGTCTTTCTAAATGAGGATTAGAAAGACTGGTCCTCTTTCTTGATTATCTTCTTTAGCTGTATAGATTTTATTATGTTTATCATATCTTATAGGTCTATATGAGTGAGTATATACCATGTGTGTCTTTCTCCTTCTGGGATACCTCACTCAGGATGATCTTTTTTAGATCCCACCATTTACCTGCAAATTTCATGATTTCCTTATTTTATTTGCTGAGTAGCATTCCATTGTGTAAAAATACCACAATTTCTGTATCTATTCCTCCATTGAGGGACATCTGGGTTGTTTAGAGGTTCTGGCTATTACAAATAAATCTGCTACAAACATGGTTGAGCAAATGTCCTTACTGTGTACTTGAGCCTCTTTTGGCTATATGCCTAGGAGTGGTATGGCTGGATCTTGAAGAAGCACTATTCCTAGTTGTCTAAGAAAGTACCAAATTGATTTCCAGAGTGGTTGTACAAGTTTACATTCTTACCAGCAGTGGAGGAAGGTTCACCTTTCTCCACAGCCACTCCAGCATGTGTTGTCACTTGATATTTTCATCTTGGCCATTCTGATGGATGTAAGGTGAAATCTCAGGGTCTACTTTTAGGCCATGTTGTACTAGTAGTATACAAAGTGTTATTTCGTACTTCTTGTATCTGTTGAGGCTTGATTAGTGTCCAAATATATGGTCAGTTTTTGAGAAGGTTCCATGAGGTGCTGAAAAGAAAGTACAAGCTTTTGAGTTTGGGTGAAAAGTTCTGTAAACATCTATTAGGTCAATTTGATTTAGGACCTCTCAAAGTGTTATTTCTCTAATTAGCTTCTTTCTAGATTATCTGTCCCTTGGTGAGAGTGGAGCATTGAAGTCTCCCACTATTACGGTGCTGGAATCCTGTGATTTATGCTTTAATAACTCGTCATTTACAAATGTAGGTGCTCTTGTATTTGGGGCATAGATGTTCATGATTGTGATGTCCTTCTGGTTGTTTTTTTTTTTTTTTTTTTTTTTTGATGGGAATGAAGTGTCCCTCCTCATCTTTTTTGATTAATTTTTGTTAAAAATATATTTAATTTAATATTAGAATAGCTACCCCAGTTTGTTTTCTGAGTCCATTTGATTGAAAAAGATTTTTCCTGCCCTTTACTATGAGGTAGTATTTATCTCTGTTTCAGAGGTGTGATATACATACATACATATATATATATATATATATATATATATATATATATATATATATATATCTGCGTGGATACAGCAGAATTATGGATCCTGTTTCTGCAACATTTCTATTATTCTATGTCTTTTTATTGGAGAGCTGAGTCTGTTGATGTTGTTAGTTAATAGTCATATGGATAGATAATAGTTTCTTTTATTATGGAGTTCCTGGTGTTAATGTGTTTCAGTGCTTGTTTTCTTTTAATTCTTTGTTGTGAAATTATCTATATCCTATGTTTTCTTGGGCGTAATTGTTTTTATTGGATTGGGATTTTTCTTCTAGTACCTTCTGTATGCCTCAGTTGCTGTGTAGATTTTGTTTAAGTTTAGTGTTGTCATAGAATATTTTGTTTTCTTCATCTATGTTGACTGAAAGCTTTCCTGGTTATAATGATCTTGGTTGTTGTCTCCGGTCTCTTACAGTCTGCATGACTCTGTCCAGACCCTTCTGGCTTTCATTATTTCTGTTGAAGAATCTGGTGTGATTCTGATAGGTCTACCTTTATATCCTTTATATGTTATTTAACACTTTTCCCTTGCTGCTTTTAATATTTTTTGTACTGTAGATTTAGTGTTTTGACTATTGTGACATAAAGAATTTATTTTCTGTTATAGTCTATTTGGTGTTCTATAGGCCTCTTGCGTATTAATGGACATCTCTTTCTTTAAGAGGAAAGAAAAAGGAAAATTTTCTTCCATGATATTTCTTGAAAATATTTTCTGGAATTTGGAGCTTGCAATCTTGTTTTTTCATCTATTCCTATTTTTCTTAAATTTCATCTTTTCATGGTGTCCTTGATTTCTTGGATGTTTTGTGTTTGGAACTTTTCTGATTTTACTTTTTCTTTGAGTATCAATTTCTGAAATTGTATCTTCAGAGCCCAAGATTTTCCTTTCCATCTCTTGTATTCTGTTGGTGATGCTTAACATTGTGTTTCCTGATCTATTTTCTAAGTCCTCCAGCTCCAGGATTTTCTCTGATTGTGTTTTCATTATTGATTCTAATTCTGTTTTCATGTCTTGCACCATTTCCTTCCTTCTGTATTAATGTGGATTCCTCTCTTTCGATGTTGGCCTCTCTTTTTTTTTTTTGGTAATTTCTTCTCTATAAGCCTCTCCTTGTGCCTGTATATGTCCCTCTGTTTGTTTTTCTGTTTTTGCCTGTATTTCTTTGAGAGCTTTTTTCATTTCTTCTTTATGTACCTCTAATACCTGGATAAGCATAGATTTGTGATCATTTTCCCATTTTTCCGATGAATTATAATATCCCTTTTTTAGAGACATTCCTGGTAATGATTTTTGTTGAATGTATTCTTAAGCTGACCTCTAGTCATCTGCTTATCTGTAACCTTTGCTGTTTGTTCCTGGAGTCTGTACTTCAGACTGGGTTCTTCTGTCTCTGGTTTCTTCAGTATTCTTCAGGAAGTTGAGAGAGTTCAACAAGTTTGAGAGTGGTGGTTAGTGTTTCAGCTGTAGCTAAGGGAGGAAGTTCGAAGATACATGTGTACAAGCTTGGGCATGTGTGTAGAAATGTGCCTTGTAGGACAGTGTGTTAGAGCATGTAGAGTCCTTAAAAGGTAGAACAGATATCCTTCTCAGATTTGGACCGACAGGGGTAAATAAGACTGTAGGATATCTGTCAGGTCAGTGGTATCCACTCTTTGGTTGCTGGGCAGGAAGAACAATACCTGGCACAGCTGCCTCTGATATTTCAATCACCAAGCACAGAGAATCCTGCTTGTGACAGATGCTTCTGCCTTCCTCAGTCTCTAGCATGGAGGCTCCTGCTTGGGCTAGCCACAGCCTGTGAAGCTGCAGATCTGGTAGGCCCATACTATTCCTGCCTCTGCTGTCTCATTCACAGTGCACAGAGGATCCTGCTTGGGACAACCACTGCCTCTTCTGCAGAGCAGGGAGGCCTATGCTTGG
Source organism: Psammomys obesus (assembly GCF_907164565.1). NCBI lineage: Eukaryota > Metazoa > Chordata > Mammalia > Rodentia > Muridae > Psammomys > Psammomys obesus. Next base: position 749,311 of record NW_026596402.1, read on the forward strand.
GGCAAGGGGAAGTGTCCTTGTGGTTAGGGGAAGTGCAGGCATATTGAATATTCACCACTCTTAGTCTGGGGAGATGTCCATGAGTGACATGAATCCTAACTGTCCCAGCTCACTTGTCCTCTCTTTCCCAGGAAGAGTAAGGAATATATACATGTCGGGAAATAAGACCCTCTGATTTTTACTAGTTTTTTTTTCTAATTTTTATTAGTGTATACTAGTTGTACAAAGTAATGAATTTCAAAGTAACATTTTCACGGAAATAGGTAATGTACTTTGACAATATTTACCACATTCTCCCTCTTCATTCCTTTTTCTCCTTCTTTGTATTCTGCCTTCTTTTCCCCAAAAGTCTACCATCTATATTCATGTTATAAATATATTAAAAATTATATACATGATGCAAAAGAATCTCCATATGAGAGAAAATGTGATGTGTGTCATTCTTAATCTCTCTTTCTTTGCTTAACCTAATGATTTTTCAAGGCCATCTCTATTTTTTTGGAAGTGACATAATTAATTTCAGTCTTCTTTATAACAATGTTAAATTCCACACAACGAAATACAACTCAGCAATTAAAAACAAGGAAATTGTGAAATTTGCAAGCAAATGGATGGAATTAGAAAAGATCATCCTGAGTGTGTTAACTCAGACCCAGAAAGACACATATGGTATGTACTCACTTATAATTAGATATTAGGAATATAACATAGGATAACCAACCATATTATGATCCACAGACCTGAAGAAGCTAAATAACAAGAAGGACCCTAGGAAAGAGGTTTAATCCTCGTTCAGAAGGGCAAACAAGATAGACTACAGAAGTAGGAGAAAACAGAGAACAGGACAGGAGCCTACCACAGAGGGTCTCTGAAAAACTCTACCCTGAGACTCATACACAACTTTGGGCAGAGTTCAGAGAATCTTCTAGAAGAAAATGGAGAGATAAAGACCTGGAAGATACAGGAGCTCCAGAAGGTAACCAAAAGAACCAAAAAATCTAGGCCCATGGGTCCCTGAAGAGACTGATGGATCAACCAATGACCGTGCATGGAAAGGACCTAGATCTCCTTCTCAGATGTAGCCCATGGGCATGTCAGTATCCATGGGGGTCAGCTAGTAAGTACAGCAGTGACAATCAATTGCATGAACTTAGTTGCCTGCTCTTTGATCACCTCCCTCTGGCGAGGTCACGTTACTAGGACACAGAGAAAGAGTATCCAGACAGTCTTGATGAGACTTGATAGGCCAGGGTCAGATAGTAGGAGAGGAGAACTTCTCCTATCAGTGGGCTATGGGAGAAACAAAGTAGGAGAAGAGGGAGGGAAGGTGAGACCTTGAGGAGATAAAGAAGAGGCCTACCCCTGAGATAAAAAGTGAATAAATTGTAAGAAATAATAAAAAAATAAAAATAGAGGATTAAAACATTCTACCATGTATTTGTACCTTGTTTTCTTCATCCATTAATTCTTAATAAACACCTAGATTGGTTTCATTTCATTGTGAATACTGTCAAAGTAAACATGGATGTGCAGGGTTTTTGTGGACATCTGACTTAAACTCCTTTATGTCTGTAACAAGATATATAATATTAATGTATAGGAAGATTATATATATAGTGGTTTTATTTTCAGTTTTTCTAGCAACCTTCATACTGAGTTTATCATTACTTGCAACATTTCGTATTTCCACCAATATTGTATGATTTTTTTTTTCCTCCCAACCTTCTCACCATTAGGTATGTTGTTTGTTTTCTTGATGATAGCGGGTCTGGCTAAAGTAGATTTGAGATTTTTTTTTATTAATTACAGTTCATTCACTTTGTATTCCAGCTGTAGGCCCTCCCCCATCCCCTCCCAATCCCACCCTCCTTCCCACTTCTTCTATGCCCATCCACCAGTCCAATGATAGGGGAGGTCTTCCTCCCTTTCCTTCTGATCATAGTCCATTAGGTCTCATCAGGACTGGCTTCTTTGTCTTCCTCTGTGGCCTGGCAAGGCTGCTCCCCCTCAAGTAGAGGTGATCTAAGAGGCAGCCCATGAGTTCATGTCAGAGATGGTCCCTCGACCTATTATTGGGGAAACTTTTTGAATACTGAGCCCCCTTGGGCTACTTCTATGCAGGAGTTCTAAGTTATCTCTATGCATGGCCCTTGTTTGGAGTATCTGTCTCAGAAAAGCCCCTTGTGCCCAGATTTTTTAATTATGTTGCTCCCTTTGTGGAGCTCTTGTTCCCCCCAGATCTTTCTATCTCTCTATTCTTTCATAAGATTCCCTGCACTCTGCCCAAAGTTTGGGTATGTATCTCAGATTATGTTTTGATACCCTTCTGGGTGAAGTCTTTCAAAGACCATCTATCATAGACTCCTATCCTGTTCTCTGTTTTCTCCCACTTCCTATGTCCATCTCATTCACTTTTCTGAATAAAGATTGAGCATCTAACCCAGGGTCCTCTTTCTTACTTAGCTTCCTTAGATATACAGATTTTAGCATGATTATCCTATATTATATGTCTACTATCAAAGAAACATGGGAGTATATACATTGTGTGTATAGGAGAGGTACAGCTGGGTCTTGAGGAAGCACTATTTCGATTTGTCTGAGAAAGCACCAAATTGATTTCTAAAGTGGTTGTATAAGTTTACATTCCCACCAGCAATAGAGGAGGGTTGCTCTTTCTACACATCCCATCCAGCATGTGTTAGTTATCACGTGAGTTTTTGATCTTATCAATTCTGATGGGTGTAAGCTGAAATCTCAGGGTCGTTTTGATTTGCATGTCTCTGATAACTAAGGATGTTGAGCATCTCTTGAAGTGTTTCTCTGCCATTCGATGTTTCTTTTTTAACTTTTTCTATTAATTACACTTTATTCATTTTATATCCTCCCATAAACCCCTTTCTCCTCCCCTTCCCATCCCACCCTCCCTCCCGTTTCTGCATGCATGCCCCTCCCCAAGTCCACTGATAGGGGAGGTTCTCCTCTCCTTTCTGATCTTAGTCTATCAGTTCTCAAAAGTGGCTGCATTGTCCTCTTCTGTGGCCTGGTAGGGCTGCTCCCACCTCAGGGGGAGGTGATCAAAGAGCAGGCCAATGAGATTATGTCAGAGGCAGTCCCTCTTCCCATTACTAGGTAACCCACTTGGACACTGACCTGCCATGGGCTACATCTGTGCAGGGGTTCTAGGTTATCTCCATGAATAGTCCTTGGTTGGAGTATGAGTTTCTGGGAAGTTCCCTGTGTTCAAATTTTCTTGTTCTGTTGCTCTCCTTGTGGAGTTCCTGTCCTCTCCAGCTCTTAGTATTTCCCAATTCTTATATAAAATTCCATTCAGTCTGCCTGACAGTTGGCCATCAGGCTCAGCATCTGCTTTAATAGTCTGCAGGGCAGAGGCTTTCAGAGGCCCTCTGTGGTAAGTTTCTAGTTTGTTTCCTGTTTTCTTCTTCTGGCTTTCAGAGGCCCTCTGTAGCAGGTTTCTAGGTTGTTTCCTGTTTTCTTCTTCTTCTGATGTCCATCCTCTTTGCCTTTCAGGTGGGGATTGAACATTTTAGTTAGGGTCCTCTCTCTTGCTTGGTTTCTTTATATGCATAGATTTTAGTGGGTTTGTCCTACGTTGTATGTCTATATGAGTGAGTATATACCGTGTGTGTCTTTTTGCTTCTGGAACAACTCACTCAGGATGATCCTTTCCAGGTCCCACCATTTACCTGCAAATTTCATGATTTCCTTATTTTTCATTGCTGAGTAATACTCCATTGTATAAATGTACCACAATTTCTGCATCCATTTTTCAGTTGAGGGGCATTTGGGTTGTTTCCAGCTTCTGGCTACTACAAATAAAGCTGTTACAAACATGGTTGAGCAAATGTCCTTTTTGAGTACTTGAGCCTCTTTTGGATATATGCCTAGGAGTGGTATGGCTGGATCTTGAGGAAGCGCTATAATTTTCTTTTTTTTACTTTGTACCCCATTTTTAATTGGGTTACTTGATTTGTTGCTGTTTGACTTCTTAAGTTCTTTATATATTCTGGATATTAACCCTCTATCAGATATAGAGTTGATGAAGGTCCTTTCCCAATCTGTAAGCTGTCTTTTCGTTCTGATGACAGTGTTCTTTGCTTTACAGAAGCTTTTCAATTTCATATGGGGACATTTATTGATTGTTGATCTTAGAGCCTGTGCTGTTTTTGTTCTGTTTAGGAAGTTGTCTCTTGTTCAAATGAGTTCAAGGCTCTTCAGCACTTTTTCTTCTAACAGGTGTATTGTGTCCATTTTTATATTGAGGTCTTTGATCCACTTGTATTTTAGTTTTGTGCAGGGTGATAAGTATGGATCTATTTGGATTTTTATACATGTAGACATCCAGTTACTCCAGCATGATTTGTTGAAGATGCTATTTGTTTTTCATTGTATGGTTTTGTCTACTTTGTCAAAATAGGGTGTCCATTAGTGTGTGGGTTTATTTCTGGGTCTTCTATTTGATTCCATTGATCCACTATTCTGTTTCAATGCCAGTACCATGCAGTTTTTAGTATTGTTACTCTGTAGTATAGCTTGAGAATAGATATGGAGATAACTTTAGAATACTTTATTGTAGAGGATTGTTTTAGATATCTTGGGATTATAGTTATTCCTTATGTAGATGAATTTTTTTCTTTCTAAGTCTGTACAGAATTGTAATGGTAATTTGATGGGAAATGTATTGAATTTGTAGATTGCTTTTTGTGAAATGGCCATTTTTACTAACTTAATCCTGCCAAGGCTTGATCATGGGAGATCTTTCTATATTCTGATATCTTCTGCAATTTCTTTCTTTAGAGACTGACAGTGTTTTTCATACAAGTCTTTGACTTGGTTAGAGATACACCAAGGTACTTTGTGTTCTTTGTGGCTATTGTGAAGGGTGTTGTTTCCTTAATTTCTTTCTCAATCCTTTTGTCTTTTGTATACAGGAGGGCTACTGATTTTTTTTTTTTTAGTTGATTTTGTATCCAGCCACTTTGCTGAAGGTGGTTTTCATCTGTAGGAGTTCCCTGGTAGAATTTTTGGAGTCACTCAGGTATACTATCATATCATCTGCAAATAGTGATACTTTTACTCCTTTCTTTCTGAACTGAATCCCCTTGATCCCATTTAATTGTCTTATTGCTCCAGCAAGAACTTCAAGTACTATGTTAAATAGGTATGGAGAGAGAGTATGCAGCCTTGCCTCTGATTTCAGTGGGAAGGATTCATGTTTCTTTCCATGTAGTTTGATGTTGGTTATAGGTTTGCTATATATTGCTTTTACTATGTTTAGAGATGTGCCTTGTATCCCTGATCTCGCCAGGACTTTAAACATAAATGAATGTTGAATTTTATGAAATGCTTTTTCAGCATCTAAGAAGGTTATCATTTGGTCTTTTCCATTCAGTTTGTTTATATGTAGATTACATTGATGGATTTTAGTATATTGACACATCCCAGCATGCCAGGGATGAAACCTAGTTGGTCATAGTGGATGATATCTATTATATGTTCTTGGATTCAGTTTGCGAGTATTTTATTGTTCTTGTTGGTTTTTTTTTCTTTTAAGTGAGTCATAAAACTGCTTGCTTGAGATGTTTCAGTTTTTGTTTTTTTGTTTATTTTTTTTTTTCCTGAAGGCACTTACTGCTATGAACTTTCCTCTTAGCACTGCTTCTATTGATTCCCATAAATTTGGGTATTCTGTGTCTTCATTTTCATTGAATTCTAGGAAGTCTTTGATTTCTTTCTTTATTTCTCCTGTGACCCAGTTGTCATTGAGTAGCCAGTTATTCAGTTTCCATGTGTATGTAGGCTTTTTGCTATTTTTTGTTGTTGTTGAGGTACAGCTTTATACCATGGTGGTCAGATAGGATACAAAGTATTATTTCAATAATCTTGTATCTGTTCAGGCTTGCTTTGTAACCAACTATATGGTCTATTTTGGAGAAGGTTCCATGAGGTGCTGAGAAGAAGGTAAATTCTTTTGTGTTTGGGTGAAATGTTCTGTAGATGTCTGTTAGGCCATTTGATTCATGACCTCTGTCAGAATCATTGTTTCTTTTATTAATTTCTGTTTTGTTGACTTGTCCTTTATTGAGAGTAGAGTGCTGAAGTCTTCCACTACTAATGTGTAGAGATCTATGTGTGGTTTCAATGTTATTAATGTTTCTTTTACAAATATGTGTTCTCTTGAATTTGGGGCATAGATGTTTATAATTGTGATGTCTCTTTGGTGGAGTTTTCCTTTGATGAGTATGAAATGAACTTCCCCATCTTTTTTTGGATTAATTTTGGTTGAAAATCTATTTTATTAGACATTAAAATGGCTACTCCTGTTTGCTTCTTGTGTCCATTTGATTGAAAAACCATCTTTCATCCCTTTACTCTCAGGTAATATCAATGTTTGTGACTTAGGTATATTTTCTGTATGCTACAGATTGTTAGATCTTGTTTATGCACCCATTCTGTTAGTCTGTGTCTTTTTATTGGAGAGTTAAGTCCATTGATATTGAGGGAGATTAGTGACTAGTGGCTGTTAGATCCTTTTATATGGATGTTGTTTATGGTATTGTGCTTGTGTGCTTGTCATGTTTTAATGTAGTGAGTTTATTTATTTCCTATGTTTTCCTGAATGTAGTTAGCTTTCCTGGGTTGTATTTTTCCTTCTAGTATCTTCTGTAACTCTGGATTTGTGGGTAGGTATTGTTTAAATTTGTTTTTGTCGTTGAATATCTTGTTTTCTCCATCTATGAGGACTGAGAGTTTTGCTTGGTATATTAGCCTTGGCTGACATTTGTGTTCTCTTAGGGTATGCATGATAATCATCAAAGCCCTCCTGGCTTTCATAGTCTCTGTTGTGAATCAGGTGTGATTCTGATGGGCTTACCATTTTATGTTACTTGGAATTTTTCTCTTGCAGCTTTTAGTATTTTTTCTTTGTTCTGTATACTTACTGTTTTGATTATTATGTGGAGGGAGTATTATCTTTTCTGGTTTAATGTATTACGTACTCTGTTGGCCTCTTATATTCTTATAGGCCTCTCTTTTAAGTTAGGGAAATTTTCTTCTAAGATTTTTTTTGATATTAAACAATTAGTGTTTTTTAATAGTAACATTGACCCAAAAGAAATGACAACAGGCAAATGCACAAGTGGGGTAAAAGCGAGATGAAAAACAAGAATGCAATCATATACACAGTTAATTCATTAAAAATAATTAAGTCTTTGAAAATTGCATAAAAAGTTTTAAGCATATTTGTCCTCAACTCTTCCTGTTAGATACTCTTTTATATGTTTTGTTGTGAGGCTAGCTTTAACATTTGAGTCATCTCTTCAGCTCTACTTAACTACTCCCAAATATATCCTACCATTTTACCCCCAGACTTTTATTTATTTATTTATTTATTTATTTAGTTTTAATTTTTTTAATTTATACCAGTTTATTCACCCTGTATCTCAACTTTAGCCCCCTCCATCCCAATCCCAGCCTCCCTTCCTCTTCTCCTCCCATACCCATCCTGCAGTCCACTGATAGGGGAGGTCCTCCTCCCCTAACATCTGATCTTAGCCAATCAAGTCTCATCAAGACTGGCTGCATTGTCTTCCTCTGTGGCCTGGTAAGGCTGCCCCCACTCAGGGGGAAGTGAGCAAAGAGCCAGCACCTTAGTTCTTGTCAGAGACAGTCCCTGTTCCCCTTACTAGGGCGCCCACTTGGATACTGAGCTACATTTGTGCAGGGGTTCTAGGTTATTCCCATGCATGGTCCCTGGTTGGAGTATCAGTCTCAGAAAAGACACTTGGGCTCAGATTTTTTGATTCTGTTTCTCTCCTTGTGGAGTTCCTATCCCCTCCAGGACTTTTTATCTCCCACTTCTTTCATAAGATTCCCTGCACTCTGCCCAAAGTTTGGCTATGACTCTCAGCATCTGCCTCAATACCCTGCAGGGTAGAGCCTTTCAGAGGCCCTTTGTGGTAGGCTCCTGTCCTGTTCCCTATTTTCACCCTCTTCTGATGTCTATACCATTTGCATTTCTAAATAAGGACTGGACATCTTACCCAGGGTCCTCTTTATTGTTTAGCTTCTTTAGTTTTACATATTTTAATATGTTTATCCTCGATTATATGTCTAATATCCACTTACAAGTGAGCATACACCATGTGTTTCTTTCTGCATCTGAAATACCTCACTCAGGATGATCTCTTCTAGTTCCCACCATTTATCTGCAAATTTCATGATTTCATTGTTTTAATTGCTGAGTAGTATTCCATTATGTAAATGCACCACAATTTCTGTATTGATTCCTCAGCTGAGGGGCTTGTTTGTTGGTTCCAGATTCTGGCTATTACAAATAAAGGTGCACCTCATTTTTTAATTGGATTACTTGTTTTGTTGTTCTTTAACTTCTTGAGTTCTTTATATCTGGATACTAGCCCTCTGTCACATACTAGGTTGGTCAAGATCCTTTCCTAGTCTGTAAGAGGTCAATTTGTTCTGATGACAGTGTCCTTTGCTTTACATAAGTTTTCAGTTTTATGAGATCCAATTTTTTTGATTGTTGATCTTAGAACCTGTGTTGTTGGTGTTCTGTTTAGGAAGTTGTCCCCTGTGCCAATGAGGTCAAGGCTCTTCCCCAATTTTTTTTTTCTAGCAGATTTAGTGTGTCTGTTTTTTTTTTTTTTAATTTTTTATTAATTACACTTTATTCATTTTGTATCCCCCCATAAGCTCCTCCCTCCTCCCCTCCCAATCCCACCCTCCCTTTCCTTTCTGCATGCATACCACTCCCCAAGTCCACTGATAGGGGAGGTTCTCCTCTCCTTTCTGATCTTAGTCCATCAGTTCTCATCAAAATTGGCTACATTGTCCTCTACCATGTGTTCTTGGATTCGGTTTGCAAGTATTTTGTTAAGTATTTTGCATCAATGTTCATAAGGGAGATTGGCCTAAAATTCTCTTTCTTTGTTGAGTCTTTGTGAGGTTTAGGTACCAAGGTGACTGTTGCATCATAGAATGAGTTTGGTAATGTTCCTTCTGTTTCTATTTTGTGGAAAGTTTGAAGAGAATTGGAGTTAGCTCTTCTTTGAAGGTCTGGTAGAATTCTGCGCTGAAGCCATCTGGTCCTGGGCTTTTTTTGGATGGGAGACTTTTGATGACTTCTTCTATTTCTTTGGGGGATATAGGACTATTTCATTGATTTACCTGGTCCTGATTCAGCTTTGGTAAGTCAAATCGATCAAGAAAATTGTCCATTTCTTTTATATTTTCAAATTTTGTGGCATATAGACTTTTGAAGTAAGTCCTAATGATTGTTTGGATTTCCTCAGTATCGCCCTTTTCATTTCTGATTTTGTTTATTTAAGTGGTGTCTTTCTGCCTTGTATTTAGCTTGGCTAAGGGTTTGTCTATCTTGTTGATTTTTCTCAAAGAACCAGCTCTTGGTTTCATTGATTCTTTGAATTGTTTTATTTGTTTCTGATTAATTGATTTCAGCCCTGAGTTTGATTATTTCCAGCTATCTATTCCTTTTTGTTTTGTCTGCTTCTTCTTTTTCTAGGGTTTTTAAGTGGGCCATTAAGTTGCTTGAATGAACTGTGTTGAACTTCTTCTTGAAGGCACTTAGTGCTATGAACTTTCCTCTTAACACTGCTTTCATTGTGTCCCACAAGATTGGGTATGTTGTGTCTTCATTTTCATTTTGTTCTAGGAAGACTTTAATATCTTTCTTTATTTCTTCCCTGACCCAGCTGTCATTTAGTAACAAGTTGTTCAGTTTCCATGTGTGTGTAGGCTTTTTGCTGTTTCTGTTGTTGTTGAAGACCAGCTTTATTCCGTGGTGATCAGACAGGATACAAGGGATTATTTCAGTCTTCTTGTATCTGTTGAGGCTTGCTTTGTGACCAACTATATGGTCTATTTTGGAGAAGGTTCCATGAGGTGCTGAGAAGAAGGTAAATTCTTTTGTGTTTGGGTGTAATGTTCTGTAAATGTCTGTGAGGTCCATTTGATTCATGACCTCTGTCAGAGATATTGTTTCTTTGTTTAATTTCTGTTTTGTTGATCTGTCCTTTGTTGAGAGTGGGGTGTTGAAGTCTCCCACTATTAATGTGTGGGGATCTATATGTGGTTTAAATTTTATCAATGTTTCTTTTACAAATGTGGGTGCTCTTGTATTTGGGGCATAGATGTTCAGGATTGTGATGTCTTCATGGTGGAATTTTCCCTTGATGAGTATGAAGTGTCCTTCCTCATCTCTTTTTATTAATTTTGGTTGAAAGTCTATTTTATCAGATAGTAGAATGGCTACTCCTGCTTGTTTCTTGGGTCCATTTGCTTGGAAAATCGTCTTCCAAACTTTTACCCTCAGGTAATATCTATCTTTGTGCCTTAGGTGTGTTTCTTGAATGCAACAGATTGCTAGGTTTTGTTTACATATCCACTCTGTTAATCTGTGTCTTTTTACTGGAGAGTTGAGTCCATTGATGTTGAGAGAGATTAATGACCAGTGGCTGTTAGATCCTTTGATTTTGATGTTGGCTGTGTTCATAAGGTTGTGTGCTTGGTTGCTTTTTGTTTTAGTGTAGTACGTACGGTTAATTATTTCCTGTGTTTTCTTGACAGAAGCTAATTTTCTTGGGTTGTATTTTCCCTTCCAGTGTCTTCTGTAATGCTGGATTTGTGTGTAAAAATGTTGAAATTTGTTTTTATCATTGAATATATTGTTTTCTCCGTCTCTGAGGACTGAGAGTTTTGCAGGGTTTATTAGCCTGGGCTGACATTTGTGTTCTCTTAGGGTCTGCATGATATCTGTCCAGGCCCTTCTGGCTTTCATAGTTTCTGTTGAAAAGTCAGGTGTGATTCTAATGGGTTTGCCATTACATGTTACTTGGCCTTTTTTTCTTGCAGCTTTTAGGATTATTTTTCTTTGTTCTGTATACTTACTGTTTTGATTATTATGTGGTGGGAGGATTTTCTTTTCTGGTCAAATTTGTTGGGTGTTCTGTAGGCCTCATGTATCCTTATTGGCTTCTCCTTTAACTTGGGGAAATTTTCTTCAATGATTATGTTGAAAATATTTTCTGGACCTTGGAGAAGGGAGTCTTCTTGTGCCTGTATTCCTATTATTCTTAGGTTTTGTCTTTTCATATTGTCTTGAATTTCTTGGACAGTCTGTGTCAGGAATTTTTTGGATTTAACATTTTCTTTGACAGATACATCAATTTCTTCCATTGTATTTTTACACCTGAGATGCTTTCTTCCATTTCTTGTATTCTGTTGGTTATGCTTACCTCTGTAGTTCCTGTTTTTTTCCCTAAATTCTTCCTCTCCATTATTTCCTCTATATGTGTTTTCTTTAATTTTTCCAATTCTATATTCAGGTCTTGAGTTGTTTTTTTTTACTTCCTTCACCTGTCTGCTTGTATTTTCCTCTTTTTCTTTTAGTTCCTTCAACTTTGCCTCTTTAATTTCTTTCAGTGATTTAATTATTTCTTCTCTGAAGGTCACAAGCTGTTTGGCTGCATCTTCCTGTATTTCTTCATGGATGGCCAAAATCTGCTTGTTTTTAACTTCCTCCATTTCTTTACGGATAGCCATGATCTTTTTGGTTTTATCTTCCTCTAATTCTTTACATATTTTATTTGTTTCCTCTATTATCCTCTTCATCAACATAGATGTATGGTCATCTTCTTGATTTTCTATTATGCTGTGTTGTCCAGGGCTGTTCGCTCCTGGATGGCTGGGTTCTGGAGATGCCATATTGCTCTGTCTTTTGTTGGTTGAGCTTTTAAGCTGACCTCTACCCATTGGGCTAATTTAGGTGTTGGCTGTTACTTTCTGTGCTTCCTGGAGTCCTGAGGTAGGGAGTATCCCCTTGGCCGGCAGATGATTTTTCCTGAAGGAGTCCTTCTCTGCTTTTTGGTTATGGTCACTGTATGGCCAGTGTTTCTCAGGAGTTGCCACTGCTCACCTCAGGTTTATAGCGTTGAGTAGTAGCTGTGGTCTATGTTAGGCAGGGGGGGATCTCCTCTTACCCATAGAATTTCTCAAGACAGCTGCCCCACTGCTGGTTTCTTGTTATAAATTTAGTGTGCTGCTGCTCACTAAATTTCCATGTACAGTCCTCTTGAAGAAGCTGCTGATTCCCTAGCTGTGGGGTTTTCTCCCAACAGGGAAACTCAGTCTGTTATCCTGGGACACACAGTTCTGTCCGGGAAAGTGAGAGGTGCACTCAGCAAGTCTCTTGGCCAGAGGCTGATTTCTCCACTCTGGACCTGGAGAATATGCACCTAGGTTGAGTTGGCGCCTGGGGGCGCTGCTCTGGTCCGGAGGCTGGGTGCCTCACTCTGGATCAGAAGCTGTGTGTCCCTGTCTGTGATGGCGGCTGCAGGCACTGATCTGGTCCAGACTCTGTGGGTGCAGCCTTCTTGAAAGACCAGGGATTCCCACAGTTTTGACAGTCTAGCTAGGGATAACTGGTTGATCCTTGGCACAGTATCTGAGGGCTGCTGTAATGGCTCTCTGGCTTTTGTAGGTCTGAGGATGCAGCTGTGTGTCCCAGTGCCCTAGGGGAACTCAATAATGGTGTCAGAGCACAGCACTCCTGCCTGCATTAGAGCCTAGAGTCTGTGTGATTCCAGGAAGTGTTTTGGTGCTAGGTGTCCTAAGCGTTATAGCTGATGATCCCCTCTGCTGGGAGTTTCCTCCTGCCATAGACACGCAGTTTTTGCTTTGGGGATCGCTGTTCTGTTTGGGGTGGCGAGTAGAACCCACAGGCACAGATGCCCGCTTGTGGCTCCGCCTTTCTGGCCGTTTGGTGCCTTGGCTGCTGCCTCAACTGGGTAATTTTCCTAGTCCCTTTCGGGGTGGGGGTGTCGGCTTGGTGCTCTGAGATCAGACCAGTTGTTTCCCTCCCTGTGGGTTTGCACCTGCCAGTGAAATGCAGTCTCTGGTGCCTGGTGCCCTGGTGCCCACAGTTCTATCTGAGGCGGCAAATCAGGCGCACAGGCAGGGCTCTGTGCAGGCGCCTGGGTCCCAGCTCTGGGTCCGGCCTGGCTCTTGGGGCGCCTGCGGAACCCGAGTCTTTTCCAGGGTATGTCTGGGTAACCTGAGGTGGCGACCAAGCACCTGACGGAACCGGGATCTCTTCCTCGGTTTAGCCGGGTGAGTTAGAGCTGATTGAATCCCCCACCGTGGGGTATCCTCTCACCTTTGAAACACAATCACTTGTGTTTTATGGCCACGAGTTTTGATTGCTGATCACTGTGCCAATCCTGCTGTGCTGCTCCTCAGGATGAGAGTCCTCCCTGATCCGGCATCTTGCAGTCACCCTGTGTCTCTTCTACAATTTTATTGAAATATTTTCTGGGCCTTGGAGGAGGGAATCTTCTTTTTCCTCTATTTCTATTCTTCTTAGGTTTCGTCCTTTCATTTTGTCTTGGATTTCTTGGACTCTCTGTGTCAGACTTTTTTTTTTTTTTTTTTTTTTTTACATTGAACATTTTCTTTGACGGAAACAATTTCTTCCTTTCAATGTATCTTCACACCTGAGATTCTTTCTTCTATCTCTTGTAGTCTATTGGTTATGCTTACCTCTGTAGTTCTTGTTTTCTTCCCAAAGTTTTTTTTCTCCATGTGTTTTCCTTAATTTTTCCAATTCTATCTTCAGATCTTGAGCCGTCTTGTTGATTTCCTTAACCTGTCTGACTGTTTTTTTTTCCTGTTTTTCCTTGTATTCCTTCAGCCGCTTGTTTGAACATTCCTTTGTTTCTTTTATTTCTTTCTGTGATTTAAGTATATCCTCTCTAAAGGCCACAAACTGGCTGCATCTTCCCGTATTTCTTTATGAATGGCCATAATTTGTTTGACTTTATGCTCCTCTAATTCTTTACTCATTTATTTTGTTTACTCTATTATCCTCTTCTTAAACATAGATGTAAGGTCATCTTCTTGAATTTCATTTATGCTGAGGTGTCCAGGGCTTCTTGCCCCTGGATAATTGGATCCTGGAGATGACATATTGTTTTGTCGTTTGTTGCTTGAGCTTTTACTCTGGTCCCTACCCATTGGGCTCTCTTAGGTGTTGGGCTCTTTTAGTTTCTGGTGCTTCCTTGAATCCTGGGTTAGGGAGGATTCCCTAGGCAGGAAGATGTTTTTTTTTTCCTGAAGGAGGCCTCCTTAGCATTTTGGGTATGGTGACTGAGTGGCCCGTGTTTTTCAGGAATTGCCACAGTTCACCTCATGAGTATAGACCTGAATGGTAACTATGGTCTTTCTTAGTCAAGGGTGCACTCCTGTCTTGGAGACAGCTGTACTGCTTCAGGGTTTCTTGCTCTAAATTTAGTGATCTGCTGATGTTACCTGCCCCCCCCCCCCATGGTTTGTTTTGTTTAGTTAAGGATAACTTGTTTCCCTTTGGAGCCTTATCTGGGGGTTGATCTTGGGGATCTCAGGCTTCTGTAGAACTAAGTTTGGAGCTCTGTGTCCCAGTAGCCAAGTAGTAACCAGTGGCAAGTGAGCACTTCTCTCATGCATGCAGCAGGAGGCTAGAGTCTGGAGCCTGTGGATAACCAGAAACTTTTCTAGACCTGTAGGGCCAGATGTTTCCCCCACACACAGTGGGGTTTCTTCGCAACAAGGAGACCCAATCTTTGTTGTTTTATGGTCCACAGTTCAATATGTGGTGGCATGTAGAACATGTAGGCACAGGTAGGTGGTGGCTCCAAGCTGGCAACTGGGCACCTACAGGGACCCAGGAAGTTCCTGAGAACTTTTCCGTGTGTGGTGAGGAGTTGGCTGAGTGCTCTAAGCTTGGACTTGCTGTTTCCCTCGCTGTAGGGTTTTCTCCTGACAGAGAAATTCAGTATCTGGTGCCCTGAGGCACATAGTTTTGTCTGTGACAGAGAGTCAGTTCCCCAGCAGGTCTCTGGGCTTGCGGCTGGTGCCCTGCTCTAGGATGGAGGCTATGTGCCCACTGTATCCTAGGATATTTTCCAGAAAAAGACTGGATGACTTGAGGTCAGTCCCTTTTGCTTCCTTCCCTGTGGGGTTTTCTCAAGCATGGGAATTACAGGCTCTGGTGCTTTGGTATGCACAGTTCAGCCTGAGAAGATGATCAGGACACACAGGCGTGTGGCTCTGGTCTGGTGACTGAGTGCCTGCCCAGACTTGGGAACTCTTCCAGGTTTTAGTTGAGTGACCTGAGAGTGGACCCAACTGGGTTTCCTTTCACCTGGGAATCACTATCACTGGTGTTTTAGGGCCTAAAATTCAGTCTCTTGGACATTGTGCCGACACTGCTGTCCTGCTTCTTAGACACAGTGTCCTCCCAGCACCACAGTCTTGGATCTTTTCCCTAGATAAGTGATCCTAAAACAGCTTTTGCTTGCATTTCTTTGGTGGCTAAGGATAATGACATAATACAGAATTCATCTGAGTTCTAATTGGAATAAATTTTCTTTACAATGAAATGCTTCTTTCCTATTGCCAGTGTGAGTGCATCGTGCAGTGGTGTATGAGTATCTATTTTAGTGGGTATAGAAAAAACATAGAAACCCAGTAGGATAAGAAGTAAAATAAGGGTATTGTCTTAAAATGGTTTACTTTGGAAGTGAAGATCCCTTTTTCTTACTGAATATTATCCTAATAATTGATTATATTTATCATAGCACTCATTTCTTAAAGGAAGCAATAGCTTGTTGTTTAAAAATAATTTTAAACTAGGCAAAGACATTGCTTATTACAGTTTAAACTGAAGGATTAAGCTGTTAAAGTACTAGAAATTTTTTCTCCTCTTGCTTAAATCAGAAAGTAGATGAAATTTTATGTCTCAGCACATTTAATACATCTGACAAATTCTGTCTTAATTGTAAAGCTTGTATATTTGATTTCAATGCCCAAGAAGCTTAGTATTTGAAATTAAATTGTCACATATTAGTAAGCCTTAGTCAAGCATATTATCTTTAGCACCTGATACTTCCAGTGTTATGAAGTAGATGTGTATTTCTTTTTATTAATGCTCCTTTGGTGAGTACAAATAAACATGTAGTCCCAGAGCTTAGCATTATTTTACTGAGTGCGATTACTAGCATGAGTTTTGACATTTTATTCATGGGCAAAGTGTCATTTACTTAGAAGGAATGAATATGGTTTCATTGTCTTAATAAATTTGCACTTAGAATGAAACCAAAGGGGTCTACTATGCTTTTAGGATCAATAATCCCCATCAAAATAAAAGCAGGAAAAGCCAAAGGTAAGATAACTACATTTCATATGGATTCTAATATGTGTATAATTTATTGAGCAAGTAATAGAGCCTTTTCTACTTATAGGCAAACTTCATGGTGGCCATTCTTTCCTCTGAATTTCAAGAGTATATGTTTGGTTTCTTTTCAGTGATTAGTTTTTGCTTTGTATACACTTATTTATATGAAAATTTCCTACAAAATGTTCAATAGTCTTGCTTTAAGAGCAACTATTTTGCATATCATCAGAGAGTAGTTGGGTCAAACTTAGCTTCTGATGTTAGACTTTGTGGTTTTTGTTGAGTGTTTTTGTTGCTCTGAGAAAGTGTCTAACTATAAGTAGTGTTTTCAAAAAGGTTTATATTATTTATTCTCTTTGGGACTCTGATGGATAAGGTTGAAATCTCTCCTTTCCAGATAGCCTTTGAGTTCATTTTATAATGGTGGACTCCTTTCTCATTGGACTACCCTATTTTCCTGAACCCTAAATTCTCTAAGGAGCATCACATAGCCCATAGGGAAGATTATAGGCCTGTTCCTTTCTTAAAAATAAACTTACTTAGCAAGCACCTGGAGATTCCTGGAAATACCCACTCTATGCTAAGGAGATCTTAGATTTAATCAAATAACCTTTGCTTGTGTTTGGAGATTTTCACCCACCCATAGGATAATTAAATACCTATGTTCTCTTTCTTGTGATAGGACCATGTTACTGCATGTAAATAAGGTACTATACCACTACAAGTAAATCATGTATCCCTAGTACTTCTTGCCCCAGCAAATCAAACACAGTAACCCTGATTTCACATGAAAGAATGATTGCTACCATGGCTTCCTGAGATTACTCATTTTTCTGGGGAATGAGGATCCTCCTCTACCATGGACTTTTACCATGAACTCAAGGGGGTTGATTGCCTGTCAGGCTGGCTGGAGCCTGCCCAATTTCCAAGAGCTCAGTGTTGACCTCCAACAAATACTGTTGGGCCTGGACATGCCTTCTGGCCCACTGGGCATGAGCTTTACCCAGCCTGTGTTTAAGATGCAAGCCAACTATGCATGGACTTTTGACTGCACTCCTGCCTTTAATAAAGCAGCTTGGCCAAAGAGCTGTGACACTTCAGTATCATGACAGGCTTTGAGAATTTATGAACTTCCACTGCAGTCTGTTAAGGACAATCTCATTTAAAAGAGCTAAGTGTAAAACACAATAGAAAACTAAACTCCATATTCCCCAGTGAGACCAAGGTTCCTACCTTGCCTAACACATGGCCCTCTCCATAAAGCACTCTAGCCTTTCCTGAGAGAAATGGAATCTCAGATGTCGTGAGTCCTTCTATTCTTCATATAGAAGCCATTAGACTAGTCTCAGACTACCATGGGATAGAGAATGACAACTCTGTAGTAGCTCAGACAGTGAGGGAAATAAAATAATTAAACACATTAGGTATTATTAAGTAGTTTTGTGTGTTCAAACATTTAAAGGCCCACAATTCTAGATGACTGTTTTAACAACTTATGCAAATTAGCACATACTGTTATGCTGTAATTGATTCTCTCTGAAGAAAACAAAGCAAAACAACAACAACAAAAACAAATGCCTTCTCTGTTCTTTAGGATGTATTTTCAAAATCTGGCCAACTGTGTAACTACTTAGAAGAGATGCAGAGTTTTTGTTTGTTTGTTTGTTTGTTTTTTTAAACGTTAGGAATATTGTCATTCTCATCTGAAGGTTTTCCAATTATCTATCTATTTATTTATTTATTTATTTTTAATTTTTCTTATTAGTTACGTTTTGTTAACTCTGTATCCCAGCTGTATCCCCCTCCCTCATTCCCTCACAATCCCACCCTCTCCCCCTCATCTCCTCCCTGCCCCTTTTCAAGTCCACTGATAGGAGAGGATCTCCTCCCCTTTCATCTGACCCTGCTTTATCAGGTATCTTCTGGACTGGCTGAAAAGTCCTCCTTTGTGGCCTAACAGTACTGCTCCTCCCTTGTTGGGGGTGGAGAGGTCAAAGAGCCAGCCATTGAGTTCCTATTAGAAATAGTCCTTGTTCCCCTTACTATGGGAAACCAATTGGTTACTGATCTACCACGGGCTACATCCAAGCAGAGGTTCTAGGTTATATCCATACATGGTCCTTGGTTGAGTGTCAGTGTCAGAAAAGACCTTGTGCCCAGATATATTTGGTCCTTGTGGAGCTCCTAACTTTTCCACATCATACTAACTCCCCTTCTTTCATATGATTCCTTGTACTCTACTGAAGGTTTGGTTATGAGTCTTAGTATCTGCTTTGAAACAAAGCTAGATAGAGTCTTTCAGATGCCTTCTGCGGGAGACTCCTGTCAAACGTTCAATTCACATCCCATTTGTCTTTCTAAATGAGGATTGATCATCTTACCCCGTGTCCACTTTC
The DNA here is from genome assembly GCF_907164565.1 of Psammomys obesus. Taxonomy (NCBI): domain Eukaryota; kingdom Metazoa; phylum Chordata; class Mammalia; order Rodentia; family Muridae; genus Psammomys; species Psammomys obesus. The sequence goes on from NW_026596402.1 coordinate 767,971, forward strand.
TTGTTTGTCTTTTTTAGGTGTATAGATTTCATTATGTTTATCATATCTTATAGGTCTATATGAGTGAGTATATACCATGTTTATCTTTCTCCTTCTGGGATACTTCACTCAGAATGATCTTTGCTAGATCCCACCATTTCCCTGCACATTTCATGATTTCCTCATTTTTGATTGCTGAGTAGTATTCCATTGTGTAGAAATACCACAATTTTTGTATCCATTCCTCCGTTGATGGACATCTGGGTTGTTTCCAGGTTCTGGCTATTACAAATAAGGCTACTATAAACATGGTTGAGCAAATGTCCTTGTGTACTTGAGCATATTTTGAGTATATACCTAGCAGTGGTATAACTGGGTCTTGAGGAAGCACTATTCCTAATTGTCTGAGAAAGCACCAGATAGACTTCCAAAGGGGTTGTACCAGTTTACATTCCCACCAGCAGTGGAGGAGGGTTCCCCTTTCTCTACAACCTCTTTAGCATGTGTTGTCACTTGAGTTTTTCATCTTGGCCATTCTGATGAGTGTGAGGTGAAATCTCAGGGTCATTTTGATATGCACTTTCCTAATGGCTAATGAGGTTGAGCATTTCTTTAAGTGTTTCTCTGCCATTCGATATTCCTCTGTCAAGAATTCTCTGTTTAGCTCTGTTCCCCATTTTTTAAGTGGATTGCTTTGTTTGCTGCTTTTCAGCTTCTTTAGTTCTTTGTATATACTGAATATTAGCCATCTGTCAGATAAAGACTTGGTGAAGATTCATTCCCAACCTGTAGGCAGACTTTTTGTTTTGATGATGGTGTCCTTTGCTTTACAGAAGCTTTTCAGTTTCATGAGGTCCCATTTATTGATTGTTGCTCTTAGAGCCTGTGCTGTTGGTATTCTGTTCAAGAAGTTGTCTCATGTTCCAATGAGTTCTAGGCTGTTCCCCACTTATTCTTCTAACAGATTTAGAGTATCTGGTTTTATGTTGAATTCTTTGATCCACTTGGACTTTAGTTTTGTGCAGGGTGATAAATATGGATCTATTTTGATTTTTCTGCATGTAGACATCCATTTGGACCAGCACCATTTTTTGAAGATGCCGTCATTTTTCCATTGAATGGTTTTGGCTTCTTTATAAAAAATCCAGTATTCATAGGTGTGTGGGTTTATTTCTGGGTCTTCTATTTGGTTCCATTGATCCTAATTTCTGTATCTATGCCAAAACCATGCAGTTTTTATTATTATTGCTCTGTAGTACATCTTGAGATCGTGGATGTAGATACCTCCTGTTGTTGTACTGGATCATTTTGGAGATTCTGGGTTTTTGTTTCTCCATATGAAGCTGAGAATCGTTTTTTTTTTCAAGGTCTGTAAAGAATTTAGTTGGTATTTTGGTGGGAATTGTGTTGAATATGTAGATTGCTTTTGGCAGGATGGCCATTTTCACAATGTTAATCCTACCAATCCATGAGCATGGGAGATCTTTCTATCTTCTGATATCTTCTTCAATTTCTTTCTTCAGAGACTTGAAATTTTTCTCAAATAGGTCTTTCACTTGTTTGGTCAGAGTCACCCCAAGGTACTTTATGTTATTAGTGGCTATTGTGAAGGGTGTTGTTTCCCTAATTTCTTTCTCGGCCCTTTTGTCTTTGATATACAGAAGGTCTTCTGAATTTTTTTTGAGTTGATTTTTTATCCTGCTACTTTGCTGAAAGTGTTTATTATCTGAAGAAGTTCTCTGGTTGAATTTTTGGGGTCTGAAGGTTGTAGCTCACACAAAAGATTGAGGAAGGTAATACATAACTTTGGGCAAAAAAATTAACCTTATCAAATATTTATGTTATAGACTTTCAGATATTTGGGAACTATGACATTATGTCTATGAATCATGAATTAGAGAGTTATGTGTAATTATATCCTTTAGAAGTATTTTGCAAACATCAGCTTCCATGAAAATCTTCTGATATATTGCAAAACATGGATTGCTGGCCCTTATTCTCAGTAAGTTTGAGATAAGCCCCACAAGTTGGCATTATTTATAGGGTCCACCCAAGGACTTAAAGATTATGCAAGGTCTCTACTCTAGGAGGGATGTTTTTGAAAGACATGTGCAATAGGTCAAGGCTAGAGAGATGGCTCAGAGAGTAGGAACACAGGCTGTTTTTCCAAAGGATGCAGGTTTTATTGTCAGGACTCATACTGAGTCTCAGGACATGATGCAGACAAAACACTTATAGTTATAAAAATAGTGAAACCAGTTTTTAAAAATTATATAAAAAGATAAGTATATAAGAAGTTGAGTTTATAGCCCCCAAAATATCAGAAATAGAACACTGGATGCTATCACATAGTCATGAAATCAAGAAATGTTTTAGTTCTTCCTTAATAATTTTAATAATGATAATTGATTTAATGAGTAAAAACTGAAAAAAAAAGTAGTAGAGAGACTTTTATTATGAACCACCAGTTTTCAACAATTTTCCAAAATGAAGAGCACAAAGGGAAAGAAAAGGTAAGACAATATGTGTCTTTTAGAAATTTTGCCATTGGAAGAGATCCAAGATGGCGGTGCAGACTATGCAGGGTATATGAATAGCAGCTTAGTAGTGAGAGCAAGGTGACCAGCATGCAGTAGAGTGAACCCCTAAACTCTGACATCTGTGTTTCTCAGGTGAGAGGAGAATCCATGGGGATACTTGAAGTTCTGTCTTCAGGACACCCGGCTAATACCAGGAAAATTTCCTGAGCTCCCTCCTGGCATTACTGCAACTTTAGGCCACTCACCCAAACCCACCATCTGTGGATACCTTCCTGAGACTGGCAATGGGAATGCATCCACAACTCTGACCCTGCAGGCTTAGGCCACCTGCCACCCAAGTCCACTTTCTGTGGATCCAGTGTCTAACAGCTCAGACCTTGGGTACTCACTCTTACTGTCTTTGTAGTGAATACCTTCCTTACTGAGGATGAGGCTGCAAAACTGGGCCCCCAATCTCACATTCCTGTGGACACCTTCTGGGTACTAGAACCTCCTGGTTCTACATCCTGTGTACACGTTCTTGGCCACAGCAGCAAGCGGTGCTTACTCTCACCTCCCTGTGGAATTGATACATTCTGGTACCGTGGGGGAGGTATGGTTCCATTCTGCTTGCTCGCTACCTGCCTGTCTTACTCACATCAGAATCAGCCAGCACAGGTCAGAAAGTGAACACAGCTGATCTGAAGTAGGCAAGGGACTCAGGTTTCATTCTGCACCATCTTAGGGAAGACTGTGGGAAACTGGAGCAACTTTGACACAGAGATCTTTCCTCAGGGGACCCAGGAGTCTGACTCCAATAGGCCAGAAACAGCAAGGCCAGAACAGGCAGAGACCTAGCTGAGCTGAGCTAGGCACCTGACTTAAATGTCATTGTCCTCCTGTCCAAGAAGACCTGGGAGGCACTGGAGCAGCTATAGGTTCAGAGATATTTCTGTCCGCTCCCCAGATGCCTAGTCCACCTGGATCGGAAGCAAGAAGGTCAGCACTACCTGTGAACACAGCAGAGTTGAGCCAGGCACAAGACACAAATCCCATCCTCCACCAACTTAAGGACACTTGTGTGACACTGAAGCAGCTCTAGACTCAGAGATCTTTCTGCTTGTGCCCCAGCTACTTGGCATAGCTGGGTCACAAACAGTGAGCCAGCAGAGACAGTGAATGCAGGAGAGACTACTAGAGACTACAGAGATAGGAAGATACAGGCTCCAGCAATAATCAGTCAAAGCTACAGACAACCAGGTGGCTGGAGGCCTGCATAAGAATACAGGCAACAAAAACCAGGGAATCATGACTTCCACAGAATCTCCAAAAGTCAATGGTTATTCTATCACAGCTGAAACAGGAATATGATCTTAAATTTTTAATTATGCAGTTATTAGAGACACATAAAGAAACAAACAAAAAATAGAGGCCCATAAAGAGGAATGAATAAAAAAATTGAGGCCATCATGGACAGATAGGAATCTACATTCAAACAGATGAAGGAAATGGTATAAGACATGAAAAGAGATTTAGAATCAATAAAGAAAACACTAACAGAGAAAACCCTAGAGTTGGAGAACTTAGAGAAGAGGTCAGGAACCATGAAGACAAAGGTAAGAATCACTAACAGAATGCAAGAGAAGGAGAAGAGAGTCTCAGGCACTGATGGTACAATTACAGAAATTGATGCATCTCTCAAAGAACAAATAAAAGTGGAACAGTTCCAAACACAAAACATCTGACAAATCCAGGCAACCATGAAAAGACCTAAAAATAGTAGGAATAGACTAAAAAGAAGATTCCAGGCTCCAAGGCCCAGAACATATTTTAGAGAAAATCATAGAAGAAAATTTCCCCAACCTTAAGAAAGAGATGCCTAAAAACATATAAGAGGCCTACAGAACACCAAATAGACTAGAACAGAAAAGAAACTCCTCCATCTACATAATAATCAAAATATGAAACCTACAGCACAAAGAAAAAAATATAAAAAATGGCAATGGAAAAAGATCATGTAACATATAAAGGAAGATCTATGAAAATCACACTAGATTTCTCAACAGAGGCTATACAGAGCCAGAAGGGCCTGGGCAGATATCATGCATGGTGTAGATGCTTAAAGATGACAGATATTAAACCAGACTACTATATCCAGCAAAACTTACAATAAACATATATGGAGAAAAAAATTCCTTGACAAAACTAAAATTAAGCAATATATACAAAGCAACCCAGTCTTACAGAAGATACAAGAAGGAAAATTCCAACACAACGAGATCAACTACACCTAAGAAAACACAAAATAAAGACACCATTACAACCAAAAAAGAAAAGAAAAAAACACACAAACACACACTCACCATCACTCCATAATAAAAAGAACTAAGAATCATTGGTTACCAATACCTAGCATCATGGGTTACAGCTTTCAAAAAAAAAAAAAAAAACAGACTAACAGATTTATTGCAGAAACAAGATTAAACATTCCCATGTATTTAAGAAACACACCTCTGCAACAAAGATAGACCCTACCTCAGAGTAAAGAGCTGGAAAAATAAATTCCAAGCAAACAGACTCAAGAAGCAAGATGAAGTAGCCCTCCAAAATAATTAATAAAATAGACTTTCAAACAAAAGTAATCAAAAGAGAAAAGGGACACTTCATTCTCATCATAGGAAAAATCCAGCGGATGACATCACAATCCTAAACAAATATGCACCAAACACTAGGGTTCCCACATGTGTGACACTTACAGAGGGCTTAATTCAAATGGACCAAATAGATGTCTACAGAAACTTTCACACAAATACAAAAGAATATATCTTCTTCTCATCACCTTATGTAACCTAGTTCAAAACTGACCATATATTTGGGCACATAACAAACCTCAACAGATACTAGAAGATTGTAATAATACCTTGTGTCATATCAGACCACAGTGGTCTAAAACTAGACTTCAACAGTAACAGAAATAATAAAAAGCAAATACACATATGGAAACTGAACAACTCTCTACTCAATGACAACACTAAGTCAGTGATGAAATAAAGAAAGAAATTAAAGATTTCCTAAAACTTAATGAAAATGAACGTACAATATACAGTAACTTATGGGACACAATGAAAGCAGTGCTAAGAGTGAAGTTCATACCACTAAGTGCCTTCACACAGAAAATCAAGGTATCTCATACAAGCAACTTAATGGAATGCTTGAAAGCAATAGAAAAAAAAAGAAGCAGACACACCCAAGAGGAATAGACATCTGGAAATAATCAAACACAGTGCTGAAAACAATAAATCAGAAAAAAGAAAGCACTTCAAAGAATGAATAAAAGAGCTGGTTCTCTGAGAAAATCAACAAGATAAACAAATACTTAGCCAAACTAAGTAAAAGGCAGAAGAGCACTCTACCAATTATACCAAACTCAACAGACACTGAGGGAATAAAAATAATCATTAGCTCCTACTTCAAAAGAGTATATGAAACAAAATTTGAAAATGTAAATGAAATGGACATTTTTCCTGATACATTCCATTTACCAAAGCTGAAAGAAGATTAAGTAAAAAAGTTATATAGTCCTAGCTCCTCTAAAGAAATAGAAGCTGTCATCAAAAGTTTCCCACTCAAAAAAGTCCAGGTCAGATTATTTCATTACAGAATTCTACCAGACTGTCAAAGAGCTAGCACCAATAGACTTCAAACCATTCCACAAAATAGAAACAGAAGGAACATTACCAAACTCATTCTATGAAGTCACAGTCACCTTGTTTCGTAAACCACAGAAAGACTCAACAAAGAAAGGGAACTTCAAACGAATCTCACTTATGACTACTGATGCAAAAATACTCAAAAAAAATACTTGTAAACTGAATCCAAGAACACATTACAGATATCAACCACCACTACCAAGTAAGCTTCATCCAAGGCATGCATGGATGTTTCAACATAAGAAAACCCATCAATGTAATCCACCATATAAACAAACTAAAAGAAAAGAAAAAAAAATGATCATCTCCTTCGATTCTAAAAAAGCATTTGACAAAATCCAACACCCATTCATTTTTAAGGTCTTGGAGAAATCAGGGATACAAGGTATTTAGCTACACATTGTAAAGGCAATATATAGCAAGCCTATAGCTAACATCAAAGTAAATGGTGGAAATTTTGAATCAATCCCACTGAAATCAGGGAAAAGGCAAGAGTGCCCCTTCTCTCCTTATCTCTTCAACATAGTTCTGGAAGTCCTAGATATAGCAATAAGAAAACTAAGGGAGATCAAGAGAATACAAATTGGAAAGAAATAAATTGAATTATCAGTATTCACAGATGATAAGATAATAAACATGAGTGTTCCCAAAAATTCTACCAGAGAACTCCTTCAGCTGACAAACACCTTCAACAAGGTGGCTGGATATAAAATTAACTCAAACAATCAGACAAAAGGACTGAGAAAAAAACTAGGAAACCTACACTTTTCACAATAGACACTAATAACATAAAGTACCTTGGTGTGACTCTAACCAAACAAGTGAAAGATCTGTTTGAAAAAAAAGTTCCAATCTCTGAAGAAAGAAATTGAAGAAGATATCAGAAAATAGAAAGATCTCCCATGCTCATGGATTGGTATGATTAACAGTGAAAATTGCCATCCTGCCAAAAGCAATTTACAGATTTAATTCAATTCCAATCAAAACACAAACAAAATTCTTTACTGAACTTGAAAGAAAAATTCTCAATTTCATATGGAAAAATGAAAAAAAAAAAAAAACAACAGAATACGTACAACAATCCTGTACAATCAAAGATCTTCTGCCAGTATCACTATACCTTACCTTAAGCTATACTTTAGAGGAACAGTAATAAAAATGGCATGGTACTGGCATAGAAACAGACTGGTGGAGCCATGGAATTGAATTAAAGACCCAGAAATAAACACACACCCCTATGGAAACTTGATTTGACAAAGAAGCCAAAACCATAAAATGGAATAAAGACAACATCTTCTAACTGGATGATGTCTACATATCGAAAAATGCAAATAGACCTATTTTTATCACCCTGCAGAAAAATAAAGTCCAAGTAGATCAAAGACCTCAACATAAAATCAGACACACTAAATCTGTTAGAAGAAAAAGTAGGGAAGAGCCTTGTCCTCATTGGCACAAAAGACAACATCCTGAATATAACACCAATAGCACAAGCTCTTAAGATCAACAATCAATAAATAGCACCTCATGAAACTGAAAAGCTTCTGTAAAGCAAAGGACACTGTCATCAGAACAAAAGGACAGCCTACAGACTGTGAAAGGACCTTCACTGTCGGGATCAGTGACTCCAGCGGCCTGCTTTGATATTTATATCTTGGTGGAGAGATGGATTTTAGCAGGCCTTTACTAATGGCAGAGAAGAACTTGCAAGTCCATCTCCTTTTGTTTGTGACAGCAGGTGGGATAGCTTGTGAGGGTCACACCTCTTTCTCAGGCTCCTTGTGCAAATTAACCTATTGTTCTGAGATGTTTTACTGGCTAAAAGTAACTCCTGACAATAAAAGAGGTCAGAGGGCTGGAGGCAGAGGAGGAGGCAGAGACTTGAGACTTGATGCTGGCACTGCTTGCTGCAGCAGCCTGCCTTTTGCTGTGGCTGTCGAGTCTGGACCTTTAAAAAGTTTCCTGTGTGCTGTGTGTTTATTTTATTAATATCAATCCTCACTTCCGACTCAAGAACCGTTCGATTCTGGGGGCTGGCTCCGGCACTTCACCAACCCTATATCTGACAGAGGGCTAATATCCCGAATATATAATAAACTGAATAAGTTAAATACCAACAAACAAAGTAATCCAATTAAAAAATAGGGAACAGGGTTAAACAGAGAATTCTCAACAGAGGAAAATTGAATGGCAGAAGAACACTTAAAGAAATGTTCAATGTCTTTAGTCACTGGAGAAATGCAAATCAAAACAACCTCAAAATTCTACTTCACACTCACCAGAAGGGGTGCTTTCTCAGAAAATTAGACATACTGCTACCTCAAGATCCAGATATGCCTGAGCATATATCTGAAAGATGCTAAACCATACAACAAGGAAAAATGCTCAGCTGTGTTAGTAGCAGCGCTATTGGCAGTAGCCAGAATCAGGAAACAACCTAGATGTCCCTCGACAGATGAATGGATACAGAAATTGTGGTACATTTACATAGTGGAATACTACTTAGCAATTAAAAACAAATAAACCATTAAATTTCCTGGCAAATGGTGGGAACAAGAAAAGGTCCTTCTAAGTGAAGTAATAGACCCAGGAAGACACATAGGGTATATATTCACTTATAAGTGTATATTAGCCAATAATGAAAGATAAACATACTAAAATCTATAGACCTAAAGAAGCTAAACAACAAGAAAGACCTCCCGGAAGATGCTGAAACTTCACTCAGTAGGTCAAACAGCATAGACGTTGGAAGTAACAGAAAACAGGGAACAGGAGAGCAGCCTTCCACAGGGGACCTCTGAAAGACTCTACCAATAAGGGTATCGAAGGAGATACTTAGACTCATAGCCAAACTTTGGGCAAGTGCAGGAAACCTTATGGAAGAAGAGGGAGATAGAAAGACCTTGGGGAGGGGGGACAGGAACTTCACAAGGAGAGCAATGGAACCCCTGCTCAGTTAAAGCCAGGAGGCTCCTCAGTTTCCAAGTGTGTGCTCCAGAAAGGGAAGCAAGGTCTGTCTCTGACATGAACTCAGTTGGACAATTTTTGATGAGATTTCCAATCTCATCAGTAATATTAGCAGATGCTCCTTTTAAAGATATGTAAGTCATAGAAATATTTAATGTGTTTATGCAATTAAGTGTTCAACACAGTAAATCAAGTTTCAGTTCATACAGTTATTTTTTGAAAATAAAACAGATTTGTTGTTGGTTATTAATGTTTAATATTTATTTATCTTTTAGCTAAACAGCAGTTATTCTTAAACCAGCTGCATACCCAAATCACCACAGAGACTAGGATTTATCTAATTAACCCATATACCGGGCAATACCGGGCAATAGTTACTCCCATTCATATTTCCCATATTATACTTGCGGTTAGTTATATCTTAGGTCTGGTTCATCTCTCCTCTCCTTATTGTTCCATGTCTTCTCCTGCCAATCTCCCTCTCAGATTCCTCCAACTTGCTTCCTTCTCCACCCCTCCAGACCTGGATGTCCCACCCCATTCTTTCCATTGCATATCATTGGTTGGTTGTTTTATTGAAAATACAGAGAACAAGGGGTGACATGTTTACACAAACTTGAGGCAGGTGATACTCTTAGAATAAACATCACAATGCAATGTCCAGATTGAAACCAGATAGTGTGTTAGAGAGAAATCAGCATTTGAATGAACAGGGGTAAATTGTATACATCCCACAAGAACATTATGCCAACACAGATTTTATTTTAATACAATATTTCTGTATAAATTATACTGTGTTAAGTTCAGCTTACCAACTTATAACACCCATAAACCCTCCATGTGTTTATTTAAAATAAATGTTAGTGGAAAATGGTGATAACATTTTTAACTTAGCCATTCCATCTGGCAAACAATGTCCTCATTCATAAGAGACACTTCATTCAAAACCATGCTAATCCTTATACAATTCAGACTCAGTGAGAATGAGGCCTTTTAGTTCCATCTGCCATCTTTAACTGTTGAGAATAATGGGAACAAAATAAAACTAGGACTGAAGATGCCAATTTTCTTTTATATTCTTTTCTTTTCTTTTTATTCCAGGCACATGAAATCACTTTTACAGGACACACTGAAATACATGGTTTTTTTTTAGATTATCACACCACAAATGAATTCTGGTAAAGATGAAAAATAGCTCTGCTAAAACTAAGATTTGATTTTACTTTTGTTTGACCTAGATTCTTTTATAATTTTAAAATGGACGTAGTCTATATTTCTCAAACAGATTTCATATATGCATGCAGATACCCTAAGACCCCTGCACAGTTGTAGCCCATGGCAGTTCAGTATCCAAGTGGGTTCCATTGTAATAGGAACAGGGACTGTCTCTGACATGAACTGATTGACCTGCTCTTTAATTACATCCCCTTGAGGAGGAAGCAGCATTACCAGGCCACAGAAGAAGACTACGCAGCCACTCCTGATGAGACCTAATTGACTAGGATCAGAAGGAAGGAAAAGAAGTCCTCCCCTATCCTTGGACTTGGGGGGGGCATGCATGCAGAGGGTGGAAAAAGGGAGGGATTGGGACGGGAGAAGGGAGGAAACCACAGGGGCGATACAAAGTGAATAAAGTGCAATTAATAAAGAAAAATTAAAAAAAATAAACTAAAAAAATAAAGTTCAAGACAGTGTCAAATCAATGTCATAATAACCTCTCCTTTTTTTCTCTGCCTTTATAGCAATGACTAAGCCTATAATATAAAACTGAGAATGTAGTTTTCAAATTAGTTAGAGCTGTGAAAAAAAGCAAAATCCTGTCATAAGTTCAATGCACATCCCATTTGTCTTTCTAAATGAGGATTAATCACCTTCGCCTGTGTCCACTTTCTTGATTATCTTCTTTAGGTGTGTAGATTTCATTATGTTTATCATGTCTTGTAGGTCTATATAAGCGAGTATATACCAAGTTTGTCTTTCTCCTTCTGGGATACTTCACTCAGAATGATCTTTTCTAGATCCCACCACTTGCCTGCAAATTTCATGATTTCTTCCTTTTTGATTGCTGAGTAGTATTCCATTGTGTAAAAATACCACAGTTTCTGTATCCATTCCTCCGTTGATGGACATCACAAAAGGCATCTGAAAGACTCTACCTAGCAGTGTTTCAAAGCAGACACTAAGACTCATAACCAAACCCTCGGCAGAGTGCAGGGAATCATATGAAAGAAGGGAAGTTAGTATGATATGGAAAGGATAGGAGCTCCACAAGGACCAAATATATCCGGGCACAGGGTCTTTTCTGAGACTGACACTCAACCAAGGACCATCTATGGATATAACCTAGAACTTCTGCTCGGATGTGGCCTGTGGTAGCTCAGTAACCAAGTAGTTTTCCAAAGTAAGGGGAACACGGACTATTTCTAATGGGATCTCAAGGGCAGGCTGTTTGACCCCCACCCCAGGGGAGGAGCAGTCTGTTAGGCCACAGAAGAGGACTTTGCAGCCAGCCCTGAAGATACCTGATAAAACAGGGTCAGATGAAAGGGGAGGAGGTCCTCCCCTATCAGGGGACTTGGAAAGGGGCAGGGAGGAGACCAGGGAGGGAGTGTGGGGTTGGGGAGGGAATGAGGGAGCGGGATACAGCTGGGACACAGAGTTAACAAAATGTAACTAAAAAGAAAAAAAAAAAAAAAAAAAAAAAAAAAAAAACAAACAAACAAAAAAAAAAAAAAAGAAAAAAAGCAAAATCTAATATAGAATAAATTCTTTCATTAAAACTGAGCTTGCCAGCCAGAAATTTTGTACTCCCAATGAAATTATGCTAGCACAGATGACATTTCATGGCTATGTCCTTTGAGACATTAACTTTCTATACAAGCAGTCAGAAAAATCAGTGTGATACATTTCACTGAGGATGAGATTCCAACTCCCCCTCCATGCTCTATTTAAACCATCAAAACAAAAGTTTATTTCTTCTTTTCTTCATTCATTCTATTACCTAACATTTTTATAACTGTAATTTACATTCACCCCACTTTTAATACCATAATAGTAAACGTGAAGACTTATTAGGCTTAATGAAATAAGAAGGAAAATCTAAATGAAGTGGCTCTATGGCTTTTTTCCTGGAAGCAGCTGCAGCATTTCTGTTTTATCCCCTTTCCTTCTATTTTCTTCATGTTCTTTCCCTTCCCTTATTTATTTCTTTCTCCCTTTTCTTTCTTCACTACTATATATATTAATGGGAAGAAATTTTCATGACTTCAAATTTTAGAGCTAATTAACATTATATATATCTGATATGTACATGATGTATTGAGCAATGCTTAGATACTTGTATAGAGCATAGTAGGCGCCAGTTGTGGTGTCAAATACTGGAATCACAAAACTTAGAAATTTGGAAGGTTGAAACTTAGAAATTTGGGAGGTTGAATCAGAAAGATAACAAATTCTAGGCTGCCTTGGATATATACGAAGACCTAGTCTGAATAACAACACAAAACAAAATAGAATTTTCTTCTAAAAGATTTAGTGTGTTTGATTTTATGTTGAGGTCTTTGCTCCACTTGGATTTCAGTTTTATGCAGGATGATGAATATGGATCTATTTGCATTTTTCTAGATGTAGACATCCAGTTAGACTAGCACCATTTGTTGAAGATGCTGTCTTTTTTCCATTGTATGGTTTTGGCTTCTTTGTCAAAAATCAAGTATCAGTAGGTGTATGGGTTCATTTCTGGATATTCAAATTGATTCTATTGATCCATCAGTCTGTTTCTATGCCAGTACCATGCAGTTTTTATTACTGTTGTTCTATAGTACAGCTTGAGATCAGGGATGGAGATATCTCAGGAAGATCTTTTATTAAATGTTGATGTTTTGTTATTCCATTTGAAATTGAGAATTGCTCTTTCAATGTCTGTAAAGAATTGTGTTGGTGTTTTAGTGGGAACTGCACTGAATCTGTAGGCTGCTTTTGTTGGATGGCCATTTTTACTATGTTAATCCTATCGATCCATGAGCATGGCAGATCTTTCTACTTTCTGGTTTCTTCTTCAATGTCTTTCTTCAGACACTTGAAGTGTTTTTTTTTTTCTTCTTACAGTTCATTCATTTGCTTGTTTAGAGTCACACCAATGTACTTTGTTATTTGTGACTTTTGCAAAGGGTATTGTTTCTCTAATTTCTTTCGCAGACTGTTTGAATTTTGCATACAGTAGGGCTTCAGATTTTCTCAGTTATTTTTTTTTTATTCAGCCACTTTGCTAAAGGTGTTTATCAGCTGAAGGAATTCTCTGGTAGAATTTTTAGGGCCACTTATGTATACTATCATAGCATCTGCAAATAGTGATACTTTGACTTCTTCCTTTCTGATTAGTATCCTATGGATCTCCTTTAGTTGTCTTGTTGCTCTCTCTAGGACTTCAAGTACTATGTTGAAGAGATAAGGAGAGAATGGACAGCCTTTTCTTGTCCCTGATTTCAGTGGGATTGATTTAAGTTTCTCTCCATTTAGTTTGATGTGGGCTATAGGTTTGATGTATTTTGCCTGTACTATGTGTGACTAAGTGCCTTGTATCCCTGATCTCTACAAGACTTTAAACGTGAATGGGTGTTGGATTTTGTCAAATGTTTTTCAACATCAAAAAAGATTTTTTTTTCTTTTAGTTTGTTTATATGGTGGATTATATTGATTGATTTCCCTATATTATACCACCCCTGAATACTTGGGACAGGAACCTTGCTAACGGGGCTTCTGAATGACACTACCCAGCAGGGTATTGAAAGAGATGCTGAGACTCATTCCTCAACTTTGGGCAGACTGCTGGAAATCTTATGGAAGAATGGGTAGATAGCAAGACCTGGAGGGGCCTGGAGCTCCAGAAGAAGACCACCAGAGAAAAAAAAAATTGTGTGGGTAAGAGGAAGAGATGGTGGGACTGGGAGGAGGTGAAGGATAGGTCTATAGCCAGAATACAAAATGAATGAATTTTAATAAGTATTAATAATAATGTATGTGATACCAAAAAAACAAGAAATAAATAAATAAGGTTGTATTTATATACACATGTAAGGATTATAAAAAAAAAAAGGAGGAAAGGAGCATAGGAAGCTTTAGAGGAAGGAGGAGGAAAGGATGTAAATATATTGCACATGCATGAATTGAATAAAGGAAGTGCTGCAGACAGTACCATGTCCAGGCAATCATTTTGGAGCCTTCAGAAGTCTTGGAACAACGGTAACATCACTGTTATCTCTTCATTCACACTTGCAACAGTGTTGAGCTCTGGCTGACTGCCCACAGCAAACTCCAAAATAGCTGTACTTCATTCCTTTGAAGTGGCAGCCAGAGGCACAACTGTGTGGGGATTGCTCTTGTCCCTTGTCTTTTACAAAGAGCTGAGAGTTGGTGGGCTCTGATGTGCAACCTGTTGAGACAGCAAGTGCAAGTTTAGTTGCCACTCCTCTTAAAGATAATTTGAGACCTTCATTTCACTGGATTATCAGGCCTTAGTACATGACTCTCCTCTCTTAAAGTGTCTCCTTTGCAAATACATATTTTAAAGCTAACATATCTACGTTGATTAGTGAAGGCATATATGTATTAGGGTAATTGCCTCCAAAAGCATTTTAACTATCATATCAATAGAAACTTTAATAAATAATTTAATACAAATTTTATTTCTTTTTAAATAATTTCTATTAAATTTAGTAATTTTCAAATTCATTTGTGGAGTTCCTTTTTTTAACTGGTACATAGATTTATTCTTTTTTATTATTATACTAATTTATTTTTATTAATTACAGATTATTCCCTTTGTATCCCAGCTGTAGCTCCTTCCCTCTTAACATCCCAATCGCACCCTCCCTCTTCTCCACCCATGTCCCTCACCTAGTCCACTGATAGTGGAGGTCCTCCTCCCATTCCATCTGACCCTAGTCTATTAGGTCTCATCAGGAGTGGCTGAATTGTTTTCCTCTGTGGCCTGGTAAGGCTGCTTCTGCCTGAGGGGGAGTTGATCAAAGAGCAGGCCACTGATTTCATGTCAGAGACATTCCCTGTTCCCATTAGTAGGGAACCCACTTGGACACTGAATGAATTCCCATGGGTTACTTCTGAGCAGGGTTTCTAGGTTATCTCCATGAATGGTCCTTGGTTGGAGTATGAGTCTAAGAAAACACGCCTGGGTCCAGATTTTTTGGTTCTATCGCCCTCCTTGTGGAGTTCCTGTCCCCTCCAGGTCTTTCTATCACTACCTTCTTTCATAAGATACCCTACACTCTGCCCAAAGTTTGGCTATGAGCCTCAGCATTTGCTTTGATACTCTGCAGGATAGAGTCTTCCAGAGGCGTTTTGTGGTAGGCTCCTCTCTTGTTCCCTGTTTTCTACCTCTTCTGATGTCCATTCACTTTCCCTTTCTGAATGAGGATTTACCATCTTACCCAGAGTCCTCCTTCTTGATTAGATATTTTAGGTGTACAGACAGTCAGGTTGATCTTTTCTAGGTCCCACCATGTGCCTGCAAATTCCATGGTTTCCTTGTTTTTAATGGAAAACTGAGTAGTTTACCATTCTGTAAATGAACCACAATTTCTGTATCAATTCTTCAACAGAGGGGCTTCTGGGTTGTTTCCAACTTCTGACTATTGCAAATAAAGCTACTACGAACATGGTTGATGAAATGTTCTTGTTGTATAGTTGAGCATCTTTTGGATCTATGCTTAGGAGAGGTACAGCTGGGTCTTTAGGTAGCACTATTCCTATTTGTCTGAGAAAGTGCTAAATCGATTTCCAAAGTGGGTGTACGAATTTACATTCCCACCAGTAATGGAGGAGGTTTCCACTTTCTGCACAACCTCTCCAGCATGTGTTGTCACTTGAGTTTTTTACGTTAGCCATTATGATGGGTGTAAGCTGTAATTTCAAGGTCATTTTGATATGCCTTACCCTGATGACTAAAGACCTTGAACAATTCTTTAAGTATTTCTTTGCCCTTCAGTATTACTCTGTTGAGAATGATCTGTTTAGCTCTGTACCCAATTTTCTTTATTGAATCACTTGATTTTTTTTTTTTTTTTTTTTTTTTTTTTTTTTTTTTTTTTTTTTTTTTGCTGTTTAACTTCTTGAGTTTTTTTATATATTCTGGATATTAGCCCTCTGTCAGATACAGGTTTGGTGAAGAACTTTTCCCAATCTGTAGACATTTGTTTGGTTCTGGCAACAGTGTCCTTTGCTTTACAGAAGCTTTTCAGTTTTATGAGGTCACATTTATTGATTGTTGCTCTTCGAGCCTGTGCTGTTGTTGTTGTTGTTGTTGTTTAGGAAGTTGTCTACTGTGCCAACAAGTTCAAGGCTCTTCCCCACCTTTATTTTTATTCTAACAGATTTATTATGTCTGGTTTTGTGTTGAGGTGTTTGATCCACTTGGACATTACTTTTCTGTAGAATAATAATTATGGATCTATTCGCATTTTCTTTTTTTTTTTATTTTATTTTTTTCTTATCAGTTACATTTTATTAACTCTGTATCCCAGCCGTGTTCCGATCCCTCATTCCCTCCCAGTCCCTCCCTCCCTCCCTCATCTCCACCGTGCCCCTTTCCAAGTCCACTGATAGGGGGTCCCTTTCCCCATTCATCTGATCCTGTTTTATCAGGTATCTTCAGGACTGGCTGCAAAGCTCTCCTCTGTGGTCTAACAAGACTGCTCCTCCCTTGGGGGGTGGGGAGGCCAAAGAGCCAGTCATTGAGTTCCTGTTAGAAATAGTCCTTGTTCCCCTCACTATGGGAAACCAATTGGTTACTGAGCTAACACAGGCTACATCTGAGCAGAGGTTCTAGGTTATATCCATACATGGTCCTTGGTTGAATGTCAGTCTCAGAAAAGACCCTGTGCCCAGATGTATTTGGTCCTTGTGGAGCTCCTATATACTCACTTATATAGACCTATAAGATATGATAAACATAATGAAATCTGTACACCTAAAAAAAAAGATAATCAAGAGCGCATTTTCTACATGTAAACATCCAGTTAGACCAGCACCACTATCATTTTCTGTTGTATGGTTTTGGCATATTTGTAAAAAATCAGGTGTCTTAAAGTGTGTGGGTTTATTTTAGGGTAATCTATTTAATTCCATTGATCCACTAGTCGGTTTCTATGTCAGTACCATGCATTTTTACTACTTTTACTACTTGAGATCAGGCTCAAGAAGACCTCCAGCAGATATTTTATTGTAGAGGATTGTTTTAGTGATTCTGGGTTTCTTTTTTTGTTAGGTACCAATTTTTTTTTTATTTTTAGTTTCATTTTATTAACTCTACATCCCAATTGTATCCCCCTCACTTATTCCCTCCCAATCCTACCCTCCCTCCCTCATCTCCTCCCTGCCCCTTTCCAAGTCCACTGATAGGGGAGGACCTCCTCCCCTTTCATCTGACCCTGTTTTATCAGGTATCTTCTGGACTGGCTGCAAAGTCCTCCTCTGTGGCCTATCAGGACTGCTCCACCCTTGGGAGGTGGGGAGGTCAAAGAGCTTGTCATTGAGTTCCTGTCAGAATTAGTCCCTGTTCCTCTTACTAGGGAAAACCAATTGCTTACTGAGCTACCACGGGCTACATCTGAGCAGAGGTTTTGGTTATATCGTACATGGTCCTTGGTGGAGTATCAGTCTCAGAAAAGACCCCTGTGCCCAGATATATTTGGTTCTTGTGGAGCTTTTATCCTCTCTATGTCATACTAAGTCCCCCTTCTTTCGTATGATTCCCTTCACTCTGCTAAATGTTTGGTTTTGAGTCTTAGTATCTGCTTTGATACACTGCTAGGTAGAGTCTTTCAGAGGCCCTTTGCAGTAGGCTCCTGTCCTTTTACTTGTTTTCTCCTACATCCAATGCCCATCCCATTTGTCTTTCTAAGTGAAAACTGATCATCTTACTCCGGGTCTTCTTTCTTGTTTATCTTCTTTAGGTGTATAGATTTCATTATGTTTATCATATCTTTTAGGTCTATATAAGTGAGTATATACCATGTGTGTTTTTCTCCTTTTGAGATATCTCACTCAGAATATTTTCTAGATCCCTCCATTTGCCTGCAAATTTCATAATTTCTTCATTTTTGATTGCTGAGTAGTATTCCATTGTGTAAAAATACTACAATTTCTGTATCCATTCCTCCGTTGAGAGTCATCTAGGTTGTTTACAGGTTCTAGCTATTAAAATAAAGCTGCTACGAACATGGTTGAGCAAATGTCCTTGATGTGAACTTAAGCAAATTTTGGATATATGCCTTGAAATGGTATACCTTGTTCTTAAGGAAGCACTATTCCTAATTGTCTGAGAAAGAACCAGATTGATTTCCAAAGTGGTTGTACCAGTTTACATTTCCACCAGGAATGGAAGAGGGTACCACTTTTTCCACAACCTCTCCAGCATGTTTTGTCATTTGAGTTTTTTTTTTTATTTTATTTTAGCCATTTTGATGGGTATAAGATAAAATATGAAGGTCATTTTGATTTGCATCTCTCTGATGGCTAAAGATTAGAACTTAAGTCACACATCAATCCCAACACCTTTATAGTGGGAGACTTCAACACCATTTTTTCACCACGGGACAGATCATCTAGACAGAACGCAAACAGGGAAAGAAAGGAACTTACTGAGGTTCTAAATCAAATGGACCTAATAAATGTCTACAGAATAATCCACCCAAACTCAAAAGAGTATATCTTCTTTTCAGCACTTCATGGAACCTTCTCCAAAATAGACCATATAGGTGGTCACAAGGCAAGCCTCATCAGATACAAGAAGATTGAAATAATCCCCTGTATTCTATCTGACCACCATGGACTAAAGCTGGACCTCAACATCAATGGAATTAGAAAAAAAAAAAAAAAAAAAAAAAACTAAAAGCACATGGAAACTGAACAACTTGTTGCTCAATGACAGCTGGGTTAAGGAAGCAATAAAGAAATTAATTAAAGACTTCCCAGAATTCAATGAAAATTAAGGTACAACATACCCTAATTTATGGGACACAATGAGAGCAGTGCTCAGAGGAAAACTCATAGCACTAAGTGTCTTCAAGAAGAAATTTGTGATATCTCATACAAGCAACTTAATGACCGAACTGAAAGCCTTAGGGGAAAAAAAAAGAAACAAATACACCCAAGAAGAGCAGATGGCTGCAAATACTCAAACTCAGTGCTGAAATCAATCAATTAGAAACAAATAAACTTATTCAAAGAATCAATGAAACCAAGAACTGCTTCTTTGAGAAAATCAACAAGATAGACAAACCTTTAGCAAAAATAACTAAAAGGCAGAAATTACCCAAATCAGCAAAATCAGAAATAAAAAAGGGGATGTAACTACAGACATGAAGGAAATCCAATCATTAGGTCAATACTACAAAAGCGTCTATGCCACAAAATTTGAAAATCTAAAAGAAATTGACAATTTTCTTGATAAATTCCATTTACAAAAATTAAGCCAAGATCAGGTAGAAATATTGAATAGTCCCTATATCCCCCAAGGAAATAGAAGCAGTTATCAACACTCTCCCTTCCTAAAAAGGCCCTGGGCTGGATGGATTCAGTGCAGAATTGTACCAGACATTCAAAGATGTGCTAACTCCAGTTCTCTCCAAACTATTCCACAAAATAGACACAGAAGGAATATTACCAAACTCATTCTATGAAGCCACAGTCACCTTGATACCTAAACTACACAAAGACTCAAAAACAAAAGAAAACTTCAGACCTATCTTTCTTATGTACATTAATGCATAAATACTCAACAAAATACTTCCAAACCGAATCCAAGAACACATCAAAGATATCATCCGGGGGGCGGGGCAAGATGGCGGCTCTGAGAGAACTCTCATTCTAAGGAACAGCACAGCAGGATTGGCACAGTGACCAGCAAACAAAACTCGCGGCCATAAAACACAAGTGATTGTGTTTCACAGGTGAGAGGATACCCCATGGTGGGGGATTCAATCAGCTTTAACTCACCCAGCTAAAGCGCAAAAGAGATCCTCCTTCTGCCAGGCTCTTGGTCGCCAGCCCAGAGCTACATGCCAGCGTGATCTGGTCACTATCCCAGACTGAACTGTGGGCCCACAACACCATAGACTGGATTTCCGAGTCGAGAGATAACCCCACGGAGCAGGAAACAATTGACACCGACCTCAGGTAACCCAGATATCCCCTGGAAAAGACTCGGGTTCCGTGGGTGCCCCAAAAGCAAGCCTGGAGCCAGAGCAGGGACCCAGGCACCTGCATGGAGCCCTGCATGCGCTCCTGATTCACAGCTTCAGATAGAACTGTGGGCACCAGGGCACCAGGCACCAGAGACTGCATTTCACTGGCAGGTGCAAACCCACAGGGAGGGAAATGGCTGGTCTGTTCTCAGAGCACTCAGCTGACACCCACACCCCGAAACGGTCTAGGGAAAATTGCCCAGTTTAGGAAGCAACCAAGGCTACTAACGGCCAAAAAGGCGGAGCCACAGGCGGGAATCTGTGCTTGTGGGTTCTACTCCCCACCCCAGACAGAACAGCGGTCCCCAAAGCAAAGACTGAGTGTCTCTGGCATGAGGAAACCCCAGCGGAGGAGATCATCAGCTATAACACTTAGGACACCCAGCACCAAAAGACTCCCTGCATTCACGCAGACTCTAGGCTCTAATGCAGGTAGGAGCACTGTGTTCAGCCGCCATTATTGAGTTCCCCTAGGGCACTGGGACAAACAGCTGCGTCCTCAGACCTACAAAAACCAGAGAGCCATTACAGCAGCCCTCAGATACTGTGCCAAGGATCAACCAGTTATCCCTAGCTAAACTGTCAAAACTATGGGAATCCCTGGTCCTTCAAGAGGGCTTGCAACAACAGAATCTGGACCAAAACAGTGCCTGCAGCTGCTCTCACAGACAGGGACACACAGCTTCTGGTCCAGAGTGAGGCACCCAGCCTCCAGACCAGAGCAGCGCCCCCAGGAGCAACTCAACCTAGGTGCACATCCTCCAGGCCCAGAGCAGAGAACTCAGCCTCCAGCCCAGAGACTTGCTGAGTGCACCTCTCACTTTCCGGGACAGAACTGTGTGCCCCAGGATAACAGACTGAGTTTCCCTGTTGAGAGAAAACCCTACAGCTAGGGAATCAGCAGCTTCTTCAAGAGGACTGTACGTGGAAATTTAGTGAGCAGCAGCACACTAAATTTATAACAAGAAACCCAGCAATGGGGCAGCTGTTTTGAGAAATTCTATGGGCAAGAGGAAAACCCCCCTGCCTAACAAAGACCACAGCTAATACTCAGGGCTATAAACCTGAGGTGGGCAGTGGCAACTCCTGAGAAACACTGGCCATACAGTGACTATAACCAAAAAGCAGAGAAGGACTCCTTCAGGAAAAATCATCTTCCAGACAAGGGGATTCTCCCTACCTCAGGACTCCAGGAAGCACAGAAACTAACAGCCAAAACGTAAATCAGCCCAATGGGTAGAGGTCAGGGTAAAAGCCCAACCAACAAAAGACAGAGCAATATGGCATCTCCAGAACCCAGCCATCCAGGGGCGAACAGCCCTGGAAAACACAGCATAATAGAAAATCAAGAAGATGACCTTAAATCTATGCTGATGAAGAGCATAATAGAGGAAACAAATAAAATACATAAAGAATTAGAGGAAGATAAAACCAAACATATCATGGCTATCTGTAAAGAAATGGAGGAAGTTAAAGACAAGCAGATTATGGCCATCCATGAAGAAATACGGGAAGATGCAGCCAAACAGCTTGTGGCCTTCAGAGAAGAAATAATTAAATCACTGAAAGAAATAAAAGAGACAGAGTTGAAGGAACTAAAAGAAGAAGAGGAAAATACAAGCAGACAGGTGAGGGAAGTAAACAAAGCAACTCAAGACCTGAAGACAGAACTAGAAAAATTAAAGAAAACACAAATAGAGGAAATAATGGAGAGGAAGAATTTAGGGAAGAAAACAGGAACTACAGAGGTAAGCATAACCAACAGAATACAAGAAATGGAAGAAAGCATCTCAGGTGTAAAAATACAATGGAAGAAATTGATGTATCTGTCAAAGAAAATGTTAAATCCAAAAAATTCCTGACACAGACCATCCAAGAAATCCAAGACAATATGGAAAGACAAAACCTAAGAATAATAGGAATAGAGGAAAAAGAAGACTCCCTTCTCCAAGGCCCAGAAAATATTTTCAACAAAATCATTGAAGAAAATTTCCCCAAGTTAAAGGAGAAGCCAATAAGGATACATGAGGCCTACAGAACACCCAACAAATTTGACTAGAAAAGAAAATCCTCCCGCCACATAATAATCAAAACAGTAAGTATACAGAACAAAAAAAAAAATACTAAAAGCTGCAAGGGAAAAAGGCCAAGTATCATATAATGGCAAACCCATTAGAATCACACCTGACTTTTCAACAGAAACTATGAAAGCCAGAAGGGCCTGGACGGATATCATGCAGAACCTAAGAGAACACAGATGTCAGCCCAGGCTACTATAACCTGCAAAACTCTCAGTCATCATAGACAGAGAAAACAAGATATTCAATGACAAAAACAAATTTCAACAATACCTACACAGAAATCCAGCATTACAGAAGACACTGGAAGGGAAAATACAACCCAAGAAAATTAACTTCTTTCAAGAAAACACAGGAAATAATTAACCTTACTACACTAAAACAAAAAGCAACCAAGCACACAACCTTATGACCACAGCCAACATCAAAATCAAAGGATCTAACAGCCACTGGTCATTAATCTCTCTCAACATCAATGGACTCAATT
This sequence comes from Psammomys obesus, assembly GCF_907164565.1. Taxonomy (NCBI): domain Eukaryota; kingdom Metazoa; phylum Chordata; class Mammalia; order Rodentia; family Muridae; genus Psammomys; species Psammomys obesus. The sequence continues at coordinate 790,972 of NW_026596402.1, forward strand.
CTCCAGTAAAAAGACACAGATTAACAGAGTGGATGCATAAACAAAACCCAGCAATCTGTTGCATACAAGAAACACACCTAAGGCACAAAGATAGACATTACCTGAGGGTAAAAGGTTGGAAGACAACTTTCAAAGCAAATGGACCCAAGAAACAAGCAGGAGTAGCCATTCTACTATCTGATAAAATAGACTTTCAACCAAAATTAATAAAAAGAGATGAGGAAGGACACTTCATACTCATCAAGGGAAAATTCCACCATGAAGACATCACAATCCTGAACATCTATGCCCCAAATACAAGAGCACCCACATTTGTAAAAGAAACATTGATAAAATTTAAACCACATATAGATCCCCACACATTAATAGTGGGAGACTTCAACACCCCACTCTCAACAAAGGACAGATCAACAAAACAGAAATTAAACAAAGAAACAATATCTCTGACAGAGGTCATGAATCAAATGGACCTCACAGACATTTACAGAACATTACACCCAAACACAAAAGAATTTACCTTCTTCTCAGCACCTCATGGAACCTTCTCCAAAATAGACCATATAGTTGGTCACAAAGCAAGCCTCAACAGATACAAGAAGACTGAAATAATACCTTGTATCCTGTCTGATCACCACGGAATAAAGCTGGTCTTCAACAACAGAAACAGCAAAAAGCCTACACACACATGGAAACTGAACAACTTGTTACTAAATGACAGCTGGGTCAGGGAAGAAATAAAGAAAGAAATTAAAGTCTTCCTAGAACTCAATGAAAATGAAGACACAAGATTCCCAAACTTTTGGGACACAATGAAAGCAGTGCTAAGAGGAAGCACCAAGTGCCTTCAAGAAGAATTTCTAGACAGCTCATTCAAGCAACTTAATGGCCCACTTAAAAACCCTAGAAAAATAAGAAGCAGACAAACCAAAAAGGAGTAGATGGCTGGAAATAATCAAACTCAGGGCTGAAATCAATTAATCAGAAACAAATAAAACAATTCAAAGAATCAATGAAACCAAGAGCTGGTTCTTTGAGAAAAACTTAATGGAGAGAAACTTCAAGCAATCCCACTCTCTCCATATCTCTTCAACATAGTGCTGGAAGTCCTTGCTAGAGCAATAATAAGGTTGAAGGAGATCAAGGGAATACAGATGGGAAAGGAAGAAGTCAAATTATCACTATTTGCAGATGATATGATAATATACATGAGTGACCCCAAAAACTATACCAGGGAACTCCTACAGCTGATAAACCCCTCCAGCAAAGTAGCTGGATACAAAATTAACTATAAAAAATCAGTAGCACTCCTGTATACAAAAGACAAAAGGGCTGAGAAAGAAATTAGAGAAACAAACCATTCACAATAGCCACAAATGACATAAAGTACCTTGGTGTAACCCTAAACAAGCAAGTCAAAGACTTGTATGAAAAAAATTTCAAGTCTCTGAAAAAAGAATTAGAGGAAGATATGAGAAGATGGAAAGATCTCCCATGCTCATGGCTTGGCAGGATTAACATAGTAAAAATGGCCATCTTACCAAAAGCAATCTATAGATTTCATGCAATTCCCATCAAATTGCCAACACAATTCTTTACAGACCTGGAAAGAAAAATTCTCAACTTCATATGGAATAACAAGAAACCGAGAATTGCTAAAACAATCCTCTTCAATAAAAGATCTTCTGGAGGTCTCCATCCCTGATCTAAAGCTGTACTATAGAGCAACAGTTATAAAAACTGCATGGTACTGGCATAGAAACAGAATGGTGGATCAATGGAATCGAACAGAAGACCCAGAAATAAACCCACACACTTATGGACACCTGATTTTTGACAAAGATGCCAAAACCATACAATGGGAAAAAGACAGCTTCTTCAACAAAAGGTGCTGGTCCAACTGGATGTCTACATGTAGAAAAATGAAAATAGATCCATACTTATCACCTTGCACAAAACTGAAGTCCAAGTGGATCAAAGAACTCAACATAAAACCAGACACATTAAATCGGCTAGAAAAAAAAAGTGGGGAATACCCTAGAACTCATTGGTACAGGAGAAAACTTCCTGAAGAGAACACCAAAAGCACAGGCTCTAAGAGCAACAATCAATAAATGGGACCTCATGAAACTGAAAAGCTTCTGTAAAGCAAAGGACACAGTCATCAAAACAAAGTGACTGCCTTCAGATTGGGAAAGAATCATTACCAACCCTTTATCTGACAGAGGTCTCATATCCAATATATATATAAAGAACTAAACAAGCTGAAAAGCAACAAACCAAGTAATCCACTTAAAAAATGGAGAACAGAGCTAAAGAGAGAAATCTCTGTAGAGGAATATCGAATGGCAGAGAATCACTTAAAGAAATGCTCAACCTCATTAACCATTAGGGAAATACAAATCAAAACAACCCGGAGATTTCACCTTACACCCATCAGAATGGCCAAGATGAAAAAGTCAAGGGACAACACATGCTGGAGAGGTTGTGGAGAAAGGGAACCCTTCTCCACTGCTGGTGGGAATGTAAACTGGTACAACCACTCTGGAAATCAATCTGGTGCTTTCTCAGACAACTAGGAATAGCCCTTCCTCAAGATCCAGCCATATCACTCCTAGGCATATACTCAAAAGTGGCTCAAGTACACAAAAAGGACATTTGCTCAACCATCTTTGTAGCAGCTTTATTTGTAATAGCCAGAAGCTGGAAACAATCCAGATGCCCCTCAACTGAAGAATGAATGCAGAAATTGTGGTACATCCATACAATGGAGTATTACTCAGCAATGAAAAATAAGGAAATCATGAAATTTGCAGGTAAATGGTGGGACCTGGAAAGGATCATCCTGAGTGAGTTGTCCCAGAAGCAAAAAGACATGCATGGTATATACTCACTCATATAAACATACAACATCGAATAAACCCACTAAAATCTGTACATCTAAACAAACTAAGCAAAAGAGAGGACCCTAACTAAAATGTTCAATCCCCATCCTGAAAGGCAAAGAAGATGGACATCAGAAGAAAAAGAAAATAGGAAACAACCTCAGAACCTGCTAGAGAGGGCCTCTGAAAGCCAGAAGAAATCAGGAAACAACCTTGGAACCTGCCACAGAGGGCCTCTGAAAGCCTCTGCAGTATAGACTATCAAAGCAGATGCTGAGCCTGATGGCCAACTGATGGGCAGAGTGAATGGAATTTTATGTAAGAAGTGGGAAATAGTAAGAGCTGGAGGGGACGGGAACTCCACAAGCAGAGCAACAGAACAAGATAATTTGAACACAGGGTACTTCTCAGAGACTCATACTCCAACTAAGGACTATTCGTGGAGATAACCCAGAACCCCTGCACAGATATAGCCCATGGCAGTTCAGTGTCCAAGTGCATTACATAGTAATGGAAAGAGGGACTGCTTCTGACATAATCTGATTGGCCTGCTCTTTGATCACCTCCCCCTGAGGGGGGAGCAGCCTTACCAGGCCATGGTAGAGGACAATGCAGTCACTTTTGATGAGAACTGATAGAATAAGATCAGAAAGGAGAGAAGAATTTCCCCTATCAGTGGACTTGGGGAGTGACATGCATGCAGAAAGGGGAGGGAGGGTGGGATCGGGAGGGGAGGAGGGAGGGGCTTATGGGGGGATACAAAATGAATAAAGTGTAATTAATAAAATAACAAAAAAAGTGAGTTGTGAGGACTGGGGAGGTAGCTCAGCTAATAAAATGCTTGTCTTCAGAAAAAAAAAAAAAAAGATATCATCCACCATGACCAAGTAGGCTTCATCCCAAGCATGCAAATGTGGTTCAACATAAGGAAATACATCAATGTAATCCACAATACAAGCAAACACATGATCATCTTCTTAGATGCTGAAAAAGCATTTGTTACAGTCCAACATCCATCCATATTTAAAGTTTTGGAGAGATCAGGTATACAAGGCACATACCTAAATATTGTAAAGGCAATATACAGTAAGCCTATAGCCAACATCAAACTCAATGCGGAGGAACTTAAACCAATCCCACTGAAATCAGGGACAAGGCAAAGCTGCCTACTCTCTCCATATCTCTTCAACATAGTACTTGATGACCTAGCTAAAACAATAAGACAAGAAAAGGATATCAAGGTGATACAAATCGGAAAGGAAGAGGTCAAATGATATGTTAGTATACATGACATGTTAGTATATTAACATATCAGATGATGTGTTAGTATACATAAGACACCCCAATAATTCAACCAGAGAACTCTGTCACCTGATAAACTCCTTCGGCCAAGTGGCAGTATACAAAATCAAGTCAAAAAATCAGAAAACCTCCTGTATACCAAAGACAAAAGGGCTGAGAAGTCAGGGAAACAACATCCTTTACAATAGCCACTGATAACATAAAGTATTAGTAGATAATTGGAAATTATCAAACTCAGAGCTGAAATCAATGAATTAGAAACAAGGAAAATAATTCAAAGAATCAATGAGACCAAGAGCTGGTTCTTTGAAAAAACTCAACAAGATAGACAACACTTGCCCAAACTAAAAGGCAGAGAGAAACTATCCAAATCAGCATGCTCAGAAACTAAACTGTGGATATAACAACAGACACTGAGGAAATCCAAACAATTGTTAGGTCTTACTACTAAAACCTGTATGCTATAAAATGTGAAACTTTAAGTGATATGCACAGTTTTCTTTATAGATTCCAATTACCCTAATTAAATCAAATTAGGTAAATACATTAAATAGTCCTATATCCCATAAGGAAATAGAAATGGTCATCAAAAGTCTCCCTTCCAAAAGGGCAGATAGTGTTAGTGAAGAATTTCAACACACCTTCAGAGATGAGTTAGCTCTAATTCTCTTCAAAGTATTCCACAAAATAGTAAAAGAGGGAATATTTCCAATATTGGTCTAAAAGCCAGAGTCGACTTGATATCTAAACCACACAAAGACCCAACAACAAAAACAAGAAAACCTTCTGATCCATCTCTCTTATGAACGTTTTTGAAAAATGACTCAATAAAATACTTACAAATCAAATCCACAAGCACATAAATTATATCATCCAGCATAACCAAGTAGGCTTCTTCCCAGGCATGCATGGGAAGTTCAATATATGGAAATACATCTATGCAATCCTTGTTATAAACAAAGAGAAGGAAAAAAAAAACACATGATCATCTCCTTAGATGTGGAAAAATCATTGACAAAATCTAATACCCATTCATGTTTTCAGTTTTGGAGAGATCAGGGATGCAAGGATCTTTTTTTTTTTAATATATATATTTTTTAATTTTATTTTTCTTTTTAGTTACATTTTGTTAACTCTGTGTCCCAGC
>NW_026596402.1:801302-817407 GCF_907164565.1 Psammomys obesus
CGTGTCCTTAGCGTGTGCTGAGGACTAGCTGTACCTGTGGGAGGAAAATACGCAGGCAGAAACAGAGGCTAATGCAAGCATGCGTGTGTGCGTGTGTATGTGTGTGTGTGTATGTGTGTAAGTGGGTGTGGGCGTGTGTCTCCAGGGACAGAGTGATGGCTAATGTTGAACCCTTGAGTGTGTGGGAGGGGCTCTGCAATGTATATGTCGCAGGCGCTAGTGATGATCGCCGCGCAATTTCTGGCATTAACTGCCTTAACTCCTCAATTAGACCCACAGAGCAGGAACTTCAATGTTCCAAGTGCCCCTCTGTTTCCCAAAGTGGGTTTATGGGTGGGAGGGGGTTCGATGCCTGGCTTCTGTTTTAGAAGGACCCAGGATCAGGGGAGCTGCAAATTCTCAAGGGTGCACTCACTTACAGGCAGGTCACTTGGCAGAGATCTGGGTATTTGGGCTCTCTGCTCTCTGGTTTGGCCCTGCTTCTTTGATGTGCTCCGCCAGTTCCGTGCTGCTGTCACTGCCAGGTTATGAGGTCTTGCTGCAGCTTCCCCAAACAAGTCCCTGGGTGACCCGAGACCAAAGTTTTCACCTCCTGAGATGTTCCCTGATGTTTAGAAAGTTTCTCCGTTGTTTCCCTGGCTTCAGAAGTTCTTCCACTCATCAACTCAGAACTTTATCTCTTCCACAGCTCGGAAACTGTGTGTGCTATTCGCCATCTTGGCTCCGCCCCTTGGATGCAAGGCTCTTACTTAAACAAAATAAGACAATGTACACAGCAGGCCTATAGCCAACATCATACTAAATGGAAGGAAACTTAAATCAATTCCACTGAAATCAGGGACAAGGCAAGCCCGCACACTCTCTCCTTCCCTCTTCAACATAGTTCTTGCGGTATTAGCTAGAGCAATAACAACTAAAGGAGATCAAGAGGATACAGATAAGTAAATTAAAAATTAAATAAAAATAAGTCCACACCTCCCAATAGTGTCACTCCTTATGGACCAAGCATTCAAACACATGAATCTATGGAGGCCATTCTTTTTTTTAAATTTATTTATTTTTTATTAATTACAGTTTATTCACTTAGTATCCCAGCTGTAGCCCCCTCTTTCTTCCCCTCCCAACCAATCCTACCTTCTCTCCCTTATCTCCGCCCATATGGCTCCACAAGTCCACTGATAGGGGAGGTCCTCCTCCCCTTCCCTCTGATCCTTATTCTTGTGTGCCAATTACTTTGCACACTGAGCCATCTCTCAGCTCTGCTACTACTTCTTATTTTTCATCAATATAAATACAAACTCACCCATACGTGGATGTCAGGATTTCCTCATTTCTAAGTGTTCTAAGTTGTTAATTTTAACAAAATGAGAGAGAGATAGAGGAGAGAGAAAAAGAGAGACTGACACACAGAGAGATGAAGAGAGACAAAGAGAGAAGGGGGACCTCAAGTGAATATGTTTAACCTCTTTTATGTCTTTTACTTCCTCTCTAAATGTAAAGATTTTTTAGTAACCATTTCTAAATGTGGTACCCATGAGTACCCTCAGGTTTACACTAAGATATTCTTTTTTGAAATATATTTTCTTTATCTATAGCTCTTCAATATTTCTACACTGACTCTAATAAATTGCCTGACCAATGTGGTTTGTGGATTCACTTATTTTTCTGTCTCCAGCACCTATGTCCTACCTTTTGTATGTCTGGGTGCTGAGGATACGAACTTATGTCCTCCTGTTTGTGTAACAAGCATTTTTTCCACTGAGCTGTCTCCTGGCCCAGTGTTACTGTGTTATTATTACCACATCTCCAACAGAAAATGATATTTTTTTCTTTCTAAAGAATCACTAGCATTACTCTGATTAAAAGGATTTGGAAATGTGTTCTGATTGGAGATGTTCTATCAAACGCCCTCACCTGGTCTAGAAGTCTACTAAGATCTTCTAGAAAAAAAAAAATGAAATAAGAAAACCATGAATTAATAGGTTCAGGTAAACAGAGTAAGTAAAGAAGAAAAAAAGAAAAGGATACTAAGCACAACAAAACTCTATTAGGTACAAAAATATTGTGCTGAGTCCAGTAACTGCATACAGATACATGTCTGTTGAAAATGCTGTTTTAGACAAAGACTATACGAAGATGTTTTGTTCAGAATGCAAATATTTTGAAGGGTAAATTTGTATAAACTGCAATATATTTGTCTTCCCTTCAAAAAAGGAAGGTAAATATGATCATCCTAAGAGATTTGTTCATTTGTTTTTGGTTTAGATGTTTATCTAGGTCATGAGACTTCTCTGAAATAGATGTGGTGCTTTCCTTGATTTCAGATAGATTTTTAAGGTTGTACTTCTTTGGCTATTTGCTTTTTTTGGCTTTTTAATTATTTTAGTATCTTTGCATTATATACTATCTCACACTCAGATTTGACATCATGTTTATATATGTAGGACTGACTAGTTTAGTGAAATTTCTACAGTGCATTATTTTTTTTTCAGAAAGGTTGTAGTTCTGAAGAGCCAAATTAAAATTCATATCTCAGTATCTAACAATAACTGTTACTATAGTCACACTAAAATCCCCATTTAGCAGTTGATGCAACTTACTTCATTAGCATGTTCATCCTTTCAAAATACAAGTTTATCATCTCCTTTTAGTTCTGTGTGATAATATGCCTTTTATTTTAGATATTTTCAAGTTTCATTCCAGTAACAATTTCTGAAGTTTCCTTCACTTACACTGTTACAATATTTTAATGAGATACATAGGCTACATATTAACGTGAGAAGTATTCTAATGAGAAAACAGCTCTGTGCTTCTTATTTCAAGAATGATGTTGTCAAATAAATTTGCAAATACACAATTTGGTTATGTGAATATCCAGTGACTGACCTTGATTTGAAACCTTAGCTGCCTATATCATTAGACTATTATTCAGCATTCTTTTTGTAATTTTTATTAACATTGTATCCAATATTAACAATTCCTAGACATTCAGAAGCAGGAGAGAGAGAGAGAGAGAGAGAGAGAGAGAGAGAGCACTGAGAGAGAGCACTTTTCAAAGAAGTGTAGCTCTAGAAGTACCTGTCAATTATTTCATTTCTGTAGATAGCAGGTAAATGTGAAGTCTCCAGTGGATACGTATTTTTGACACATGCTGGGTATGTCAATAACTCTAGTGCCTCAGATCCATGGAAGTGACAAGGCCTACTTTAGGTGAGGCTCTGAGAGGTGACACAGTCTTTCTCTGATTGAAGTGTGGATGTTGATGATAATAACACTTCCCTGTTCAACTGTTCATATTAAACACCCTGAATTTCCAGGTGTTGAATTTTTCCATCAAAGAAGTTAGGTGACCCTATTACAGGCTTTCTGTATGTGAGTCTGTGTGTATCATTTCTTCATTCCCTTGTTGCCCCCATTAGATCAGTCCCTGGAGCTCTACAGAGCATGGGACACTTCAAAATAAATTATCAGATATTTATTACTGCACAGTTGTCCAAAATTTAATTTTGATTGTGTAATGAAGCTCTTCCACTCATTAAAATTAATTTATGAATATTTGTCATATTTTATTTAATAGATTTACACACTCCTTACCTTAAAATAGATATTTTAACTATACTCTTTAGACAAAATCAGCAAAATTTGGGATGTAGTCCATGGAGATTTAGGTAAATATTTTATGTCTTAGATATGAAAAAGGAGACTCCATTAGCTAAAAATAGATTTGAGTTTATGCAACAAAAATCCAGAGATAGTAAAAAGATATTTTACTTCTCTCACATTAGAGATCCAGTTGTAAGCAGTACATGACTGGCAAATCAGAGTCATGGGTCATTATGGTCAAGCACACTGGAGCTTGGCATCTTTCTGTAGTGCCTTCCATCTTCAGCATTGCCTTACTGTTGAATATGGCTGCAAACTTTCAGTTTATTTCTAAGTGACAGAAAGAAGGAGCCCAGCAGGATAAAATAACATCTGTCCAAAGCTGAGCTGATTTCTCATGAACAGCTTGCCTGAAATCCCAATAGATACTGACCTTTTATTTCCCTTGTGTTAGTCTGTGTCACAATCTGCTAATTCCTGCAATTGGAGTTGAAAGCTTTCTTCCAAATGCTACTGCCAATAATTATGATTCTCATTTCCTTTCTTGGAGGGCATAAGTCATTATCAATAGAATTTTAGTAATATATGCATGGATTTTACAAAATTTCAGTTTGGGTTCCTGGAGAAGTTAACATATTTCACTATATTCTATAATTCTTATAACAGCATTATACAATGATATGTAATATATAGATATACAACTCTAATACAACAAGACTAAGGAAAGTGAAAAGTATTTCCTTCTATTATTGACAGAAAATTTCAATTATTATAGATGAATATGTCTCAGAGATGCACTATATAAGATTGCTTATAATTGAAAACTCTTTATATTCTTAATCATTAAGAGGGTGTAGTTCTTGTAAACTCCTCTTAGTTAAACAACATAAAACTTGATGTTTTTTCCACTCTTTTTCTTCACTGACTCTAGTGAGTAGTACCTAAAAGTGCTTCAGCATATCAATGTAGATATCCTACTATTAATGGCTCTTAATCACTGTTTCCTTGTCTGGAGGGTTGCCTTGTAACTGAAGGTAGCTAGAATATGGGAGTTCAATGTCTCCTACTCCAGGTTAATAATCTAATTGCTGGCAGATGTCTAAAGGAAAATACCCAAACCCTTTGCTATGCAGTACAGTGCCAGTATTTATATTATAACTCCCTTTGAGATCATATCAAACTCAAATTCTGTAGTCAAAATGTTATTGTTTCTCTCTTCCTGCCATCATTCCTTTACTACCTATCTTTTGAGCAGATTCCTAACTATATCACTTTCGCAAGTAGCACTATTACAGTCTGTGCTTAAAGAATCTCTGACACAAATATTGTGATGATAAAGATATTACCTAGCTTTTCCTATCATTTATTATATAATAAGCATATTTTTCCTGTCGTTTACCTCAGAAATGGAGAAGTGAGAAAAATATTTTATTTTATATTTGACTACTCATGCCATACTGAAAACGTACTTTCTGTATCTAATTTTCATTTTTTATTGTTGGCTAGACTGATGTTTCATTCCTATTTTAAATATCTGTTATTGAAAATAGTGTTTCATAATCTTCATAATACCTAGAAAACAAAACAAAAAGGATTATTTCCATCACCAGTGCATGAATAAATGTTCAAAATCCAGGCATTATCTTAATTTGATTTATTAAAAGTTATAAGCTTTCTTTATAATCTCCAAATGGCATTGTAAAATATCTGTTCACTGTTGAGAAACTACATAGAGTCAATGACAAAAAAGAAAGAAGTTATATGTTACAACTATGTATGTGTATTTATCTGTGAGATATGTAACATGGAGCATCCAGTTGCAGGCATGAACATGTTGATCTGTGTGCAAGCAAGCTTTGTAAGGACCAGAATTTGTTAGATATGGATAACTGACAGAAATAAAGCCTATTTGAGGTAGGCTTCATCCCAGGCATACAAAGGTGGTAAAATATATGGAAATCCATCAATGTAATCCACCATATAAACAAACTGAAGAAGAAAAACTGCATTATCATCTCCTTAGATGTCGAAAAAGCATATGACAAAAGCCAACACACATTCATATTTAAAGCCTTGGAGAGATCAGGGATACAAGGTACATACCATAACATTGTAGTAAAGGCATTATACAGCAAGGCTATAGTCAACATCAAACTCAAAGCAGAGAAACTTAAAACAATCCCACTGAAAGTATCAAAAAGGAACAAGTCAAAGTATCACCATTGACAGATGATCTGATAGTATACTTGAGTAACTCCAATTCAATAAGAGAACTCCTTAAGATGAAAAACACCTTAAGCAAAGTAGTTGGATACAAAATTAACTCAAAAAAAAAAATCAGAAGCTCTCCCCTGTACCAAAGACAAAAGGGCCAAGGAAGAAATTAGAAAAGTAACACCATTCACAATAGCAACTAATAACATAAATTACCTTGGTGTGACCCTAAGCAAACAAGTGAAACACCTGTTTGAAATAAACTTCAAGTCTCTGAAGAAAGAAATTGAAGAAGATGTCAGAAGATGGAAAGATCTCCCATGATCATGGATTAACATAGTGAAAATGACCATCCTGCCAAAATCAATCTACAGATTCAATGCAATTCCCAACAAAATACCAACACAATTTTTTAGAGAATTTGAAAGAAAAATTCTCAACTTCATATGGAAAAACAAAATACCCAGAATATCCAGAAAAATCCTGTCCAAGTCATCTGGAGGTATCTCTATCCCTGACCTCAAGCTGTACTACAGAGCAATAGTAATAAAAACTGAATGGTATTGGCATAGAAACAGAATGGTGGATCAATGGAACTGAGTAGAGGACCCAGAAATAAACCCACACAGCTTTGGCTACTGGACTTTTGACAAAGAAGGCAAAACCATTCAATGGGAAAAAGACAGCATCTTCAACAAATGCTGCTGGTCCAATTGGATGTCTACATGCAGAAAAATGAAAATAGAACCACATTTATCACTCTTCACAAAACTAACGTCCAAGTGGATCAAAGACTTCAACATAAACCAGACACATTAAATCAGTTAGAAGATAAAGAGGGGAAAAGCTTAAAACTCATTGGCACAGGAGACAACTTCCTGAACAGTACACCACCAGCACAGGATCTGAGATTAAAAATCATTAAATAGGACCATTTGAAAATGATAAGCTTCTGTAAAGCAAAAGAAAATGTCGTCAGGACAAAACGACAGACTGGGAAAGGATCTTTCCCAAACCTATATCTGACAGAAGGCTAATATCCAGAGTATATGAAGAACTAAAGCAGTTAAAAAACAACAAATCAACTAATACAATTAAATAATGGGGTACAGTGCTAAACAGAGAATTCTCTGTAGAGGACTATAGAATGGCAGAGAAAGTCTTAAAGAAATGCTCAATGTCCTTAAGCCATCAGGGAGATGCAAATCAAAACGTGATATTTCACCTTATAACAATCAGAGTGGCTAAGATCAAAATGTCAAGTGACAACACATGCTGGAGAGGTTGTGGAGAAAGGGGAACCCTTCTCCATTGCTGGTGGAAATGTAAACTTGTAAAAACACTTTGGAAATTTTTCTGGCACTTTCTCAGACAATTAGGAATAGCGCTTCCTCGAGATCGAGCTATACCACTCTTCAGCATATTTCCAAAAGATGCTCAAGTATACAACAAGAACATTTGTTCAACCATGTTCGTAGAAGCTTTGTTCATCATAGAAAGAACATGGAAACATCCCAGATGTCCAGAAACGGAGGATGGATACAGAATTGAGGTACATTTACACAATGGAATACTACTCAGCAATTAAAAACAAGGAAATCATGAGTTTACAGGCAAATGGTGGGATCTGGAAAAGATCACCTGAAGGAAGTATTCCACAAGCAGAAAGACACACATGTTATATATTCACTTGTAAGTGGATACTAGATCTATAATATAGGAGAAACATACTAAAATCTACACACCTAAAGAAACAAAACAAGAAGGAGGACCCAGGGTAAGAGGATCAACCCTCACTTAGGAAGACAAAGTTTAAGGATATTAGAAGAAATAGTAAACAGGAAACAAGACAGGAGCCTACAACTGAGGACCTCTGAAAGACTCTGTCCAGCAGTGTATCAAAGCAGATGCTGAGACTCATATCCAAATTTTGAGCAGGGTTCAGAGAATCTTAGCAAAGAAAGGGGAGATATTAAGACCTGGAGAAGAGAGGAGCTCCAAAAGGAGAGGAACAGAACCAAAAATCTGGGCACAGGGGTCTTTACTGAGACTCCAACCAAGGGCCATTCATGGATATTACCAAGAACCCATGCTCAGATGTACCCCACGACAACTCAGCATCCAAAATCCCTAGTAAGGGGAACAGGACTTTCTCTGACATGAACTTCAGTGCCTGTCTCTTTGATCCTCCTGAGGTGCCATGCCATAGAGGAGGACAAGGAAACCAGTCCTGATCAGACCTGATAAGCTAGAATCAGATGGAAGGGGAGGAGGACCTCCCCTACCAGTGGACTTGGAGATGGTCATGGGAGGAGATGAGGAAGGGAGGGTGGGATGTGGAGAGAAAGAGGAAGTGGAATACCACTGGGCTACGAAATGAATTAAACTGTAATTAATATATAAAAAAATAAAAATTTATTTAAAAATTGATTAATGGATTATTAGATGTTAATAATTAATTTAATTTTATAGGCCTTTGTCTGATGTTGGGTTGGTAAAGATATTTTCCCAATTTGTAATTTGTCATTTTGTTCTATTGACAATATCCTTTAACTTACAGTAACTTATCAGTTTAATGAATACCATTTATTAATTGTTGATCTCAGAGCCTGTACTTTTGGCACTCTATTCAGTAAGTTGTTTCCTATGACGATGAGTTCCAAATTTTCACCACTTTGTCCTCTAATAGATTTAGAGTCTCTGGTTTTATGTCTTTGACCACTTGGAGTTGCGTTTTGTCCAGGATGATAAATTTGGATCTATTTGCATTTTTCTACATACAGACATCCAATTAGACCAGCTTCATTTGTTGAAGATGCTTTCAAAGACCCAGGAAAGGCAAAAAAAAATCTGTACAATAAAAGAACTTCTGGCAGTATCAACATTCCTGATTTCTAGATATACTACAGAACAATAGTAATCAAAACTGTATGGTATTGGCATAGTAACAGACAGGTTGATCAATGTTACTGAATTGAAGACCAATAATTAAACCCACACTCCCACAGGCACTTGATTTTCGATAAAGAAACTAAAACCATGTAATTGACCCTCTTTTTTAGTGGTGATTTATCCCCCCCTTCATATGCTAGGACAATAGGTAACAATTTTTCAAGTTACAAAACCAGTTTTTTTTAATTTATTGACTATTTATTTAGTTCCATTTCTCATTTTACATGTTTTCATAAAAAATCAAAACACCTGGAAGAACAAAACATACCTAGATGAATTTTGACTTTGTGTTATTTCTCAGCTGAAAACATTTTATTCCTGAATTTTACTGTCTTTCTCTAAATGTATTTTTTTTCCTATGCTGTCCTCTCTTCATTATATTCCGCCCATGGCACTGTCTGCATTTGATAAGAGAGATGATATTATAGATTTAAATAATAATTATGAATTGGGATTGGTATCACTAGATGTGTATTCCAAAAATTTCATGAAAGACAGTAAGCATCATACTCATGTATCACCATATTTTAGCCCCACAGTAATAGTGTTTGCTGCCTATTCTTGATGCTTAGATAGTCAGGACCTAGACTGACACAAATGACCTATTCCTTTTGTAAAAGTTAGGGGAAATTTCCCCATAACTTTACATTCACACTTTCAATTAGGATTATACAACACAGAAAAAATATATTTTTGTCATATGATGCTGAAACTCAAACTGATATGAGGATGCAAAAGTTCTGTGGATTTGCCAGGTTGCTAAGAACATATCCTTAAAATCATCTATTAATGTCAATTAATTCATTAGGCTGAAGTTAAAATGCAAAAAGCAAATAAAATAACCCAATCTATTAATCAAGATTAAGTCCTTAGGACTGAGTCTCTTATAGCTCAAAATATGGAAGTTTAAGCAGTGACCATTAGAAAGTTACTCATAACACAATAAAGGACTTATTTAATAAGGCTTAATTCAGCTAAGTGCGGATGAGACAAGGGAAAAAAAAGGAAGGAAAGAAAATAAAGAAGAAAGAAATGGAGGGAAAGAAAATCAAAGCAATTAATAACCTCAAGTGCCAACTGTAATCAATTGATAGTATCTTCTTTAGCTAAACTATTGAGAAAGTCCCATCTGACTTCAGCAGGAGAGTGCACTGGTATTTGTACCATTCAGTCTTGGAGTAAGAATGGAGTAGGACTCCATTCTCCATTTTCCTTTCTAAAGGCCACAAACTGTTTGGCTGTAACTTCCTCTATTTCTTTACAGATGGCCATATTCTATTTGAGTTTATCTTCTCTTAGGTCTTTACGTATTTTACTTGTTTCTTCTGATATCATCTTCATGAGCATAGTTGTTAGGTCATCTTCTTGGATTTCAGTTATGCTGGGGTGTCCAGGGCTACTTGCCCCTGGGTAACTGGGTTCTGGAGGTGCCATATTACTCTGTCTTTTGTTGGTTGAGCTTTTAGGTTGCCCTCTACCCATTGGACTATCTTAGGTGTTTGGGGTTAGTTTCTGGTGGTTCTTGGAGATCTTGTGGTGAAGAGAATCCCCTTGGTAGAAAGCTGGTTTGTCTTGAGGAAAGTCTTCTCAGCTTTTCGGGTATAGTCACTGGATGGCTGGTGTTTTTCAGGAGTTGCCGCTGCTCCCCTCAGGGATAGAGACCTGAGTGGTAACTGTGGTCTTTGTTAGTCGATAGGGTTCTCCACTCACCCAGGGAAGTCCTGAAGACTGCTGCCCTGCTTCTGGGTTTCTTGATGTAAATTTAATGATCTGCTGCTGTGACCTTTGTGTCCCTTGTTTTGATCAGTTTTGTTAGGGATAACTAGTTGCCCCTTGGAGCCATATCTGGGGGTTGATCTTGGGGATTCCGGGCTTTTGTAGGTCTGAGGTTGGGGCTCTGTGTCTCAGTCCCAAGCGGTAGTCTGTGGTGGGTGGGTACCACTTTTCTGGTAACAGCTGGCTATCTGGTGCACAGCAGGTCCCTGGGTTGGGTCGGTCTGTGGGACCTATTCCAGGGATATACTGGGTGGCCTAAGTCTGTCCTCTTTGCTTAGTTCCCTGTGAGGATTTCTCCTGACAGTGACTCCCAGTCTCTGTTGCCTTGGGGCACACAGTTGGAGAGCTGGCACGCAGCAACTGTTTGTGCCTGCTCCTGGAGCCCAGTTCAGTGATGGCAGCTAGGACCCGCTAGTCTGCGAGACTTTTTCTAGGGAAGGACTGGGTATTTTAAGTCAGTACAGTTTCCTTCCTTCCCTGTGGATTCTCTTGTGACAAGGACTTCCAGTATCCTTTTTGCCCTGGGGCACACAGCTCAGTCTGTGCCAGATAGCTGGCTCACAGAAACTGTGCCTGTGTCTGGAGCACAGCTCAGTGATGGTGGCTAGGACCCACTGGTCTGCAAGACTTTTTCCAGGGAAGCACTGGGTGACCCAAGTCAGAACCCAGAACCATTTTCTTCCTTCCCTGTGGATTCTCTTTTGACAGGGACTCCCAGTCTGTGGTGTTTTTTGTGCCCAACAATAAGCCTGGGAAGGTGATCAGGACATGCAGGCGTGTGGCTCTAGTCTGGGGACCTAGTGCCTGCATGATCCGGGATCTCTTCCGGGTTCTGGCTGGGTGACCTGAGAGTGGTCCCGACTGATTCTCACACCGGGGCGGTTTCCTCTCACCTGGGAAACACGATTGCTGTTGTTTTAGGACCCAGAGTTCAGTCTCTTGGTAGCTATACAGGAAATGTTGTCCTGTTCCTCAGAAGCCCTGTTCTCCTAGTGCTGCCATCTTGTTGTCCCCCATAAGGAAATTTTTGAATTTAATGTTTTCTTTGAAGAATAAATGGATTTCTTCCATTGTACTTTCCACACCTGAGATTCTTTCTTCCATCTCTTGTTGTCTGTTATACTTCCCTCTGTAGGTCCTGTTTTCTTCCTTATGTTCTTCCTCTCCCTTATTTCCTTTGTGTTTTCTTTAATTTTCCCAATGCTATCTTCTGATGTTGAAAGATTTTGTTGATTTTCTTCACCTGTCTGACTGTTTTTTTTTTCCGTTTTTCCTTTATTTCTTTTATTTATTTCAGTGACTTAATTATTTTCTCTCTGAAGGTCACAAACGATTTGACTGCATATTCCTGTAATTTTGTATGGATGGCCATACAAACCTGTTTGACTTTATCTTGTGGAGAGCCGAGAGAATGCAATCGCCATTACGAAATGGCGCCGACATCCGGCCTCGGCCCTAGTGAACAAGTAATAGAACGCATGTGCCAGTTGCAAAAGCGCGCCAAGTCACTGCCCAGCCCGGGGTGTTACTGCCCAGCCCGGGGCATCACACGGGGCAATGGGCAAGTAGCCAACCAGCGGAGTACACGCCGCTGCAGGGGGTATTTAAGCAGCACCATTCTGGGGGTTGGCGTCTTCCTCCTCTCATCAATTGACTGCAATAAAGCTTGCTGCAGAAGGATCCTATTGTCCGTGTGCGTTCTTGCTGGCGAGACGACCACGCGGGTTGCAACATTATCTTCCCTTAATTCTTTACACATTTTATTTGTTTCCTCCATTATCATCCTTATAAGCATAAATATAAGGTAATCTTCTTGGATTTCACTTATGACAGTGTGCCCATGGGTGTTTACCCCTGGATAACTGGGTTCTGGAGATACCATAATCTTTTGCCTTTTGTTGGTTGTTACTTTACACTGGCCTCTACCCATTTGGCTGTCTCAGCTATTGGCTGTTAGTTTCTGGTACTTCCTGGAATCCTGGTGTTGGGAGAATCCCCTTGCCAGGAAGATGGTTGTTTCCTAAGGAGGCCTCCTCAACTGTTTTGGTAAAACAAAATGGCAGTGCTTCTCATGAATTCCCACAGCTCACCTCAAGTGTATGGACCTGTGTGGTAACTATGGTCGTTGGTAGTCAGTCAGGGAGGTCTCCTCTCATCAGGAGAGGTTCTGGAGACAGCTGCCTTGCCACTTGGTTTCTTGCTCTGAATTTAGTGGGCTGCTGCTGTTCTTATATTGTGTTTGCTTGAAGAAGCAGGGAGCCGCACTGATTGGTCAGTTTAGGTAGGGAGACAGGTTGTGCTTTGGTACAGTGTCTGGAGCTAATCCAGTGGATCCCAGGCTTCAGTAGGTCTGAGATTGGAGCGCTTGGCCCCAGTTCCCAAGTTGTAATCAGAGGGAGGTGAGTGCAGCACTCATGCATGCATCTGGAGGCTAGAGCCTGGAGCATGTGGGAGCCCTGGAACAGGATGCTCTGAGGTCAGTACCTGATGTTTCCCCCACCTTGGAGTTTCCCCTACTGTGGGGTCCCCCCCCAACAAGTGCAGGCAAATGGCACCTGCAGGATCCTTGGAACTTGTCCCCAGAACTTTTGGGGGGATGTGTACTGCTTAAGAGTTTAAGTTAGAATGGGTGACTCCATTTTGAAATGAGAAGCCATCTTGACTGGGAGCTGAACCAAGGTACCAGGAAATATCACAGAATGTGCACTTGGCAGAAAACAATGTTAATTTGCCTAGCAACAGTCTCCAGGAAATATCACAGAACAAATACTTGGTAGAAAACAGAGACAATCTCCCTGGCAACAATCAATGAGAATTGGTTGAGAAAATTCTCCCCAATATTCCAGATGTAGGTTAGAAAAATAGCCATTGTAAGTTAATCTTCAACTAGAATGTCACCTCGGCCCTCTGACTTTTACCCAGTCCTGTAAAGTCAACGCATGAACCCCCCTGCTTGTTGTCATGAAAACCCCCTCTGTGCTGTCCAGCAGGAGTTCAATGAGTTCCTAAGGAGGGGCCAAAATAATGGGGTGGGAACAAGAGACAAAAGGAATGAGAGCAAGTCAATAGTCTGATCTCGCTCTTGTTTATTTGAAAATTTTCACACAACTTTATAGGGAGAAGGCAGGAAAGGAAAATTTGTCAGCAATATAGTTTATAAAACATAGCAGGGTGATTAATGATGCAGAACATCGCAAGAATGTTTACTAAAAGAGATACTACAAGAATGTCAGCTATGATATTTCAAAATGTCTAGCCTAATGCATAAATGTCTCATAGGTTCCGGAAACGTAAATCTCTCACCTAGACCTTGTTGCAGCTGTCTGTAACTTTCCACTAGCTGGCCTTGGCTTCCGGCAGTTTTTCCCTTTAAAAACCGTACTCACCCAGGGCTCAGTATCCCACTTTTCTACAACTGTGTCAGTGAGACTTTTGTCTCGAGATTGATCACTCTTGTAATAAAGCTCTCTTGTTCTTGCATCGAGTTGTCTCCTGGTGGTCTTTAAGGGTCTCGTGATTCTGGAATAACACTGCTGAGTGAGTTGAGGTTGGATCAGCTATTTCCCTCTCCATGGAGTTTCTTTCTGACAGAGAAACCCAGTCTCTGTGCCCTGAGGCCCACAGTTCTGTCTGGGATGGTGAGTAAGGCTTGCAGGCAGGTCTCTCGGCTGGCAGCTGAGCACCTTTCAATACCTGGGACCTTTTACAGTGACTGTCTGGGTGACCTGAGGCCAGTCCTGATTGCTTCCTTCATTGTGGGGTTTTCTCTCTACTGGAAATCCCAGTCTCTAGGGTTGTGGGGCCCACAGTTCAGTCTGGAATGGTGATCAGAGCTCATATGTATATGGCTCTGGGCTGGAAATCTCTAGATGACCTGAGAACAGACCTTTTGCTTCCCACACTGTGGGGTTTCCTCTGACTTGGGAAACACAATAGCTGGTGTTTTAGGGACCAGAGTTTGGTCTGTTGGTTGCTGCACAGTCACTGCTGCCATGCTTGTCAGACACATTGTCTCCATCTTGGATCCTCCACCTGAAATTCAATTTTTGAAAGATAGAAAACTTGAAAGAATAAATTAAATAGGACATATAGGACATAAGATTTAGATTTATTATCACAGGACTATCAGTTACACAGAGGCCTTGATCAGTATTCTCAGTATTAAAGCGAAGCCCATATTCATGTAGAACTTAATTCTCAGTTTTAAAAAATATTTATTATTGTTCTCTCTGTGTGTGTATGTACTTCTACAAGAGCACATGTGTACCTTGTAAAAACATGCATGCTATGTCCACCTTTATATTGGTTATCAGACTTTGGAGACAAAGATTTTCATGTGTTGAAGCCATCTCTCTATCAGTTTTAACAGTTATTTTGAACTGTTCTTGTGTATTTTAATGCAAAGACTATTAAATTTTGATTGTAAGTACAAGGATTCTGTCTTTACCTAAACTGAAAACAAGAGATATCCAGAGACTGAAGTGAAAATTGCAACTCCAGATACTTGTAGAAAATTTTATGTTAATGGTTGGAACTGTTTTGAGTTTTGTGATGGCACTTGCTGTTTGTAAAAGACTTGGGTTCCATTCCCAGAGCACACATAGCAGCTTACAACCATTGTTAACTTCAGTTACAGGGTATCTGACACCTTCCTTTTGCTTCTAGGAGAAACAGGCATGAACAACTTACACAAACACACATGGACACAAAACACCCATAGACATTGAAAATAGTTTTGGTTTCCACGGGAGGCCTCCACGCCACCACTTGTGCCACCACCATGTCTTATTGATCCCCGAGAAGTTCCAGCACATTTTGCGAGTACTCAACACCAATATCGATGGACAGTGAACAATAGCCTTTGTCATCACTGCCATTAAGAGTGTGAGGTGGAGATACACTCATGAGGTGCTGAGGAAAGCAGACATTGACCTCACCAAGTGTGCTGGAGAGTTCATAGAGGATGAGGTGTAGAAGGTGATCACCATCATGCAGAACCGTGGCAGTACAAGATCCCAGACTGGTTCTTGAATGGTCAGAAGGACGTGAAGGACAGGAAGTATAGTCAGGTTCTGGTCAACGATCTACACAACAAACTGAATGAAGACCTGGAGTGGCTAAAGAAGATTCGAGCCCACAGGGACCTGCGCCACTTCTGGGGCCTTTGTGTCTGAGGTCAAAACACCAAGACCACTGGCCACCGAGGCCATACTGTGGGTGTGTCCAAGAAGAAATTGGTCTCTGGGTCTTTGCTGTTAATAAATAGTTTATAAACCTAAAAAAATAAATAAATAAAAGAAAGAAAAAGAAAATAGTTTTGATTACTTGAGAAAGTGTACCTGTACTCATCTCGAAGGACTCTTTTTATCTTTTGAACCGTCTACAGGCAAATATATTAGAGCTCCATGCCAGAAGGAAACATAACACAACAAAGCAAAACATACTGACTTCTCACACTTGCTCACAAGTTGGAGTTTTCTCTTTCTCCTTCTCTTCCTTCCTCCATCCCTCTCCTTTCTTTCTTTCTTTCTTTCTTTCTTTCTTTCTTTCTTTCTTTCTT
>NW_026596402.1:817417-867217 GCF_907164565.1 Psammomys obesus
CTTTCTTTCTTTCTTTCTTTCTTTCTTTCTTTCTTTCTTTCTTTCTTTCTTTCTTTCTTTCTTTCTTTCTTTCTTTCTCTTTTTTTTTGTGTTGAGAAGCCTTTATCCTCACTTTCTTTTTTAATTAAATTTTAATTTTTTTATATTGATTACAGTTTATTTACTTTGTATCCCAGCTGTAACCTCCTCCCTCATTTCCTACCAATACCACCCTCCCTCAATCATCTCCTCCTTGTCTGTCTCTAAGTCCACAGATAGAGGAGGTTCTCCTTCCCTTCCTTCTGACTCTAGCTTATCAGGACTCATCAGGACTAGTTGCAATGTCTTCCTCTGTGGCCTAGCAAGGCTGCTCTTCCCTAGTGAGTAGGAGAGGTCAAAGAGCCAACCACTGAGTTCATGTCAAAGACAGTCCCTTTTTCCCATACTAGGAAACCCACTTCGATACTGAGCTGCCATGGGCTACTTCTGAACAGAGATTTTATCTTGACAATTTTGTTTCATTGTTCTTTCATTCTTCCTTTCTTCTTTTCCTCTTTGCAGAGTTTGAGCTACCTAGGTGTCAGAGGATGAGCTTTGACGTCTGATCCTCTTGCTTCCGTCTCCCAAGTAATGGACTATTCTACATGCTTATTAGGACTGGGAATGAAACCCAAGTTCTTGAGCATATTCTACCAACTCAGCTTCATCTAAAAAAGCCCAGTGGTGTGTCATAACTTTTTTTTTCTATTTGGACATTTTTAATTAATTTAGTTTTTTATTAATTACAATCTATATTTTTGCATCCCAGCTGATGTCAAATATAAATAATCTATAGATATAAAATGTACAATGTGAATGATAAACACATGAAAAATGTGACCAAAGAAAGAAAGAAAGAAACCCAGTGGTTTGGGGGTTTACTTTCCTTATAATGTAAGATATGTTGAAAACTCTGTTTGTTTTTCATTTTTTTTCATGACCTCCAAAAAGTGTGCTTCAAAGATGTTCTTCACAATAGAAACCACCTTATGTTCCACAGGCAGAAAAGTAATAATCAAGTAATTTAATATGTTGTACAGAACGTGACAAAGTTATGAATGCTGTGGAAAATAAAAGTAATAAGTAGTGTTCTCCATGCATGGTCCTTAGTTGGGGTATCAGTCTCTGCAGGGTCCCCAGGACTCAAAGATTTTTTGGCTCTATTGCTCTCCTTTAGAGCTCCTGTCTCCTATGGGTCTTTCTACCTGCCTCTACTCTCATAAAATTTTACGCATTCTGCCCAAAGTTTTGCTATGAGTCTCAGCCTCTGCCTCAATACATAAAACACTTGCTCAGAAGTCATCCATAGACTCAGTTTCTAAGTGGGTTCCCTACCAAAGAGAGCAGGGGCTCTCTTTGGCATGAACTCAGTGGCAGGTTCTCTGATCACCTCACTCTGGGAGGTGCAGTCTTGGCAGGCCACAGACGAAGACAATCTGCCTGTCTTGATGAGACCTGATAGTTTAAGGTCAGATGGAAGGGAAGGAGGACCTCCCCTATCATTGCACTACAGGAGGGGCATAGAGGAACAAAAGGAGGGAGGATGGGATTGGGAGGAAATGATGGAGGGGAGCACAGCCAGGATACAAAGTGAATAATTTGTAATTAATAATAATAGTAACAACAATAAAAACAATAAAAAAGATTGAGTTGGCAAAAAAGGAATAAGTACAATTAAATTAAGATCTGGCAAAGAGTATGAAATAGGTGTCAAGGTGGCTTTTATTGAGCAAGTGAGATATAAAGACCATGTAAGATATTAGAGGTATTAAGATATTCAAGGTAGTCGACAAACACTCCAAAAAGAATAATTTAAGATCATTTAAGAAATATGTTTACTGTGTTCAAGAAGCAACAATAAACACTGCGGTTGCTGTATATATGAAGTAGTAGACAGTCATGACATTAGGAGTGCTTGGTGGAATAGACTAGAGACTTTGTTTATTTGGGTTTCTGTACAGGAGAGAAAAGAATTTAATGGCATTTGTAAAACAATCTATACAGAAATTTTATTTTTAGTATTTATAAAATAGCACTCACCAAAGACCTTCTCTTATTTGGCTAACTCTTCTGGAATGATTTCTACACATTCAAATATATTCTACACAAGAAACAGATTTCTTTATTTCATAGTCATATTTCATCTAATTAAATGGTGTGTAATTGTATTTTGCCATTACAGAAACAGGAATGAAAACAAACACAATGACTTTTAGTAAGCATATATTACAGTTAACTATTGCTATATTACGATTTACACTCAAACTTATTTTCAAACGTTAGTTATTTTTGTGTCTGATATTTTCATGGGTTGTGAATTTGGCATGGGTGATATTTTATATTTTATGTGGTATAAATTGAAATAATTTTTCTGAAATTAAGCTAGCAGTGAACAACTTAGAAGAATCAAAAAAAAAATTCGACTCATGAGCGCGGTGCTTTTAATGGGAAAAATACTCAGTCAAATAGGACCATTGATTAGTGCTCACGAGAGGCATCTCTAGCATGGTTGACTCAGTGTTGGCTATCCGGTCCCATGGCAGTTCCAAATCTTACTATGATTGATACACATGAATCCCCGTATATCGATGCCTACTCCTGGAAATAAGCATAGAAAATCTACTCCTATATTTTATTAGGAAAAAAAGTTGTAGAACTTTCTCAAATTCTACAGAGGAATATTAGCTACTTTAAAAAAATTTATTGCCAAAATATCTGACAAAAGCAATGTAAAGGTATATATATATAAATTTGGAGTAGAGTTTTAACTTTCTTTGGCAAAGAAATCATAGCAGAGTACATGGTGGAAGAGTCTGTGGCCAAGACACCTTTACACTTTGGCAGAATTAGAAAAATAGTGTGAGAAAAGAAGTGGAAAGAGACTACTATAACTTCATAGTATTGCAGCCAGTGAATAAACTTTGTAAACCAACACCACTTATTGAAGGTTTTCTAAAGTTCAAAAACAGTACTACTAGTGAGAACACATATCCAAGTACATGGCAAGCCTGTGGGAGTTAATTACCATTCAAACCACAACAGGAAGGAAAAAAGATTTTACTTATCCTAAGTAGGAGTATTCAAAAAAAATTCCAACTATCCTTAATTCACTAAAATAATCCACCTTAATTGAGTATAACTTTCTTGTTAAGGTCTGTGCTGCTTAATTTTTGTTAACTGGGAACAAACTTAGAAATACCATAGAAGAGGGATTTTTCAAAGAAAAACTGAATATTGGATTGGCTCCTGGCACTGTCTGGGAGGCATCTTCTTTCCTTTTCTCTTTTCTCTCTATTTTTTCATTGTTTTTGATTTGTATGATTTTTTTCCTTATTTATTTATTTATCTATTTATTTATTTATTTATTACTATTTATTCATTTTGAATCCCAGCTACAGCCACATATCTCATTCCCTCCCAATGCTCATTCCCACTTCCCCTCTCATGCCCCTCTCCCATGATAGGAGAGGTCCTCCGCTCCTCCATCTGACTCTAGGATATCAAGACTCATCAGGACTGGTTGCATTGTCTTCCTCTGTGGACTTGTAAGGCTGCACACCCCAGGGGGAGGTGACCACTGAGTCATGTAAGAAACTGAGTTCATGTAAGAAACAACCCTTGCTTCCCTTACTAGGGAACTCACTTGGAGACTGAGCTGCCATCTGAGCAGGGATCTTAGGTACTTTCCATGCATACTCCCCAAGTGATTCATCAGCCTCTACAGGACCCCATGAGCCCAGATTTTTTTGGCTCTGTTAATCTCCTTGTGGAGCTCCTGTCCCCTCCAGGTCTTCCTATCTCCACCGTCTTTCATAAGATTCCTTGCAATCTGCCCATAATTTGGCTATGAGTCTCAACATATGCTTTGACACCTTGCTGGGTAGGGCTTTTCAGAGGCCCTCTGTGATAGGTTCCTGTCCTGTTTCCTGTTTTCTCCCTCTTCCGATGTCCATCCCATTTGCCTTCTGAATGAGGACTGATCATCTTACCCAGGGTCTTCCTTCTTACTTAGCTTCCTTAGGTGTATAGATTTTAGTATAACTATCTTTTATTATATGTCTAATATCCACTTGTAAGTTAGACTATACCATTTGTGCCTTTATGCTTCTGGGATACCTCACTCAGGATGATTTTTTTTTTGTGCCCACCATTTGTCTACAAATTTCATGATTTCCGTTTTTCTTTCTTTCTTTTTTTTAATTGCTGAGTAGTATTCCATTGTGTAAATGTACCACAGTTTTTGTATCCATTTTTCAATCGAGGGATATCTGGGTCTATTTTTTTTATTTCTTCCTTTATCCAGCTGATGTTGAGTAAAGAGTTGTTTAGTTTCCATGCATGTGTAGGCTTTTTGTTATGTCTCTTCTTGTTGAAGTCTAGTTTTAGTCCATGTTGGTCTGACTGGATACATGGGATAATTTCAATCTTCCTCTATCTGTTGATGCTTGCTTTCTGTCTGAGTATATGGTCAACTTGGGTTATGGTTCTATGGGGTGCTGAGTAGAATGTATATTCTTTTGAGGTTAGGTGAAAAGTTATGTAGACATCTATTAGGTCCATTTGATTTAGGACCTCTGTAAATGTCATTATTTCCCTATTTAGCTTTTGTCTAGATGATTGGACCCTTGGGGAGAGTGGAGTATTGAATTCTCCCACTATTTTAAAGTGTTGGCATTGATGTGTGTTTTGAACTTTAATGATGTTTCTTTTAAGAATACAGGTGCTGTTTTCTTAGGGGCATAGATTTTCAGGATTGTGATGTCTTTCCTTTGATAAAAATGAAGTGTCCCTCCTCATCTTTTTTGCTTAATTTTGTTTGAAAGTATATTTTATTCGATATTAAGAAACCTACTCCAGCTTGTTTTCTGAGTCAGTTTGCTTGAAAAAACTTTTCCCAGGCCTTTCCTCTATGGTACTGTCTTTGTTGCAGAGGTGTGTTTCTTTGATGCAGCAGAATGTTTGATCCTGTTTCCACAACCATTCTGTTAGTCTGTGTCTTTTTATTGGACAGATGTTTCCATTGATTTTGATAGATAATGGTGACCAATGAATGTTAGTTCCTTTTATTGTGGAATTGGTGGTGATAGCATGTTTGTATTTTGTTTTTGTTTTTGATCTGATGTTTTCTTTATCCTGTGTTTTCTTGATTGTAGTTGATTTTGTTCAATTGTAGTTTTCTTTTTCTTGTTTTCTGAAGGGCTAGGCTGCTGTGTGGATATATTTTTTTTAATTTAGTTATATCATGGAATATTTGTTTTCTCCATCTACGTTGACTGAAAATTTTTCTGGGTTTTATATTCTGGTTTGACTTTTGTGTTCTCTTAGTGTATGCATGACATTTGTCCAGATCCTTCTGGCTTTTGTAGTTTCTGTTGAGAAGTCTGGTGTGATTCTGATAAGGCTGCCCTCATATGGTACCTAGGCTTTTCCCCTTGTTGCTTTTAATTTATTTTTCTTTGTTCTGTAGATTTAGTGTTTTGACTATTATGTGATATGAGGAGTTTCTTTTCTGGTGTAGTCTGTTTGGTGTTATGTAAACATCTTGTATATTTAAGACATCTCTATTTAAGTCGGGAAAAAATTTCTTTTATGATTTTCTTGAATATATTTTCTGGGCCTTGGAGCCTGGAATATTCTTTTTCATCTGTTCCTGTTATTCTTACCTTCCATGGTATCCTTGATTTCTTGGAAGTTTTGTGTTTGTAACTTTTTTTTGAAAGATGTGTCAATTTCTGTAATTGTATCTTCTGTGCCTGAGATTCTTTCTCCTATCTCTTGTATTCTGTTGGTGATGTTTACCTTTGTGGTTCCTGATCTTTTCTCTAAGTTATCAGGCTCCATATTTTTTGTTTTTGTTTTCTTTGTTGATTCTAATTATGTTTTCCTAACTTGAACCATTTCCTTCACTTGTTTTAATATGAATTCTCTTTCCATGATGACATCTACTTTTTGTTTATTTTTTCCTCTTTATGTGCTTCCAATAACTAGATAAGCATAGATTTAAAATCATTTTTCTGTGTTTCTGATTAATTAAAATATCCATTGATTTTGGGGGTTGCTGTTGAAGCCATGATGTCCTGATTTTTGTTGGATATGTTTTTATGTCATCCTTTAGACATCTGCTTATTCATAACCTTCACTGTTTGTTCCTGGAGCCTGTACTGCAGACTGGGTCTCTCTGTCCCTGGAGTATGGAGTAAACTTCAGGAAAATGAAAAAATTCCACTGATTTGAGAGTAGGTGTTGGTGGTTCAGATGCAGCTAAGGGAGGAAGTTTGAAGATGCATGTCTGCAAGCACAGGAATGTGAGTGAAAATTTGCCTTCCTGGAAGGCTGGAGTCTGATGGATGAGCAGAAGCACAGGTTGTGTTGCTGGTGCCATTCATGGGGGCACAATGTTCATGGGCAAATGTCCTGAATGGCACATTAGCCCACAGGTCTGTTTTGGTATTGTGCTCCAAGCGCTCAGATCTGTCTGTGCTTCACCATCTTGGCTCCTTGAATTGTTTCCAGGAATTATTTGCCTGGAATCCACTGGGAGTCCTACAGAACAGGGGCTTCAGTATTGAGAATGTTATCCCCAAGATCCCTATGTTGCGCACAGTGGGTATGTGGGTGGCAGGGATCTGAAGTCTGGTGGCTAGCATAGAAGGACCCCATAGCTGGGTTCAATATGCACTCTCTAGCAGATGTACTCATTTTCAGGTATGTGTGGAATGCACAGAGGGTCTGGGAACCTCAATCTCAGGTGTATGTGGTAAGCTCCGAGGGCCCACCATTTTCTACTGTCAGACCTGGATCTTCTATTTGGCCATTAGAGTAAGGAGGTATAGAACCTGGTCTTATGCAATCATCCTTGCTCCTATGAAGGTGCAGGTGAAAGTGCAGGGAGTCCATATTTTGCCACTCTCAGATCCCAGATGTCCATGGGGGTCCTGGTTCCAATCTGTTCTTGATCATGGGTTGTCCCCTCTAGCCTGAGAAGCTTCAAAGTTGATGCTCTGTCTTCAGCTGCCCATCCACTCACCAGTTTTGGAGTTTCAGATATCTGCTTTTCATAAAAGTTGTACACTGATTCCACAATCTTGGAGTCCCATTCAAAATATTTTTATCATGTATGTCCATACCCCAGTTCCCCTTGAATCCTCCCTACCCCTCTACTTACCCAACTTCATGCTCTCTCTTTCTTTCTCTCTCTCTCTCTCTCAACATCTCCCTCCCTAACAGAAAATCAAACTAAGAACAGTAGGACAAAAGAATGTCCAAACAAATCAAGGGTAAACAAGAAAGTCCATGAACAAAATGTGAATTCTATAGAAAAAAAAAAAAAAATATATATATATATATATATATATATATATATATATATATATATATATATATATATATATTGTGTGAGCTAACCCTGACCGAGAAAGTCAAACATGGTATGTTTTTTCTTATCAGTTACATTTTACTAACTCTGTACCCCAGCCAAGTCCTGATCCCTCATTCCCTCCCAGTCCCTCCCTCCCTCATCTCCACCATGCCCCAGGGCAAGTCCACTGATAGGGGGGACCTCCTCCCCATTCATCTGATCCTGTTTCATTAGGTATCTTCAGGACTGGCTGCAAAGCTCTCCTCTGTGGCCTAACAGGACTGCTCCTCCCTTGGTGGGTAGGGAGGCCAGTCATTGAGTTCCTGTTAGAAATAGTCCTTGTTCCCCTCACTATGGGAAACCAATTGGTTACTGAGCTACCACAGGCTACATCTGAGCAGAGGTTCTAGGTTACATTCATACATGGTCCTTGGTTGCATGTCAGTCTCAGAAAAGACCCTGTGCCCAGATATCTTTGGTCCTTGTGGGGCTCCTATCCTTTCCTCATCAGCCTAACTCCCCTTCTTTCTTATGATTCCCTGTACTCTGCCAAAGGTTTGGTCATGAGTCTTTGCTTTGAAAACACTGCTAGTTAGAGTCTTTCCAATGCGCTCAGTAGACTCCTGTCAATGTTCAATGTGCATCACATTTGTCTTTCAAAACGAGGATTGATAATCTTACCCCATGTCTGCTCTCTTGGTTATCTTTTTTAGGTGTATAGATTTCATTATGTTTATTATATCTTATAGGTCTATATAAGTGAGTATATATTATGTTTGTCTTTCTCCTTCTGGGATATTTCACTCAGGATGATCTTTTCTAGATCCCACCATTTGCCTGCAAATTTCATGATTTCCTCCTTTTTGATTGCTGAGTAGTATTCCATTGTGTAAAAATACCACAATTTCTGTACCCATTCCTCTGTTGATGGACATCTTCAATAAACAAACAGTCTAAGTCCAGTGGTGGGACTATAACAGTCACAAAACATTTGACCTATAATCTAGCCTGTCTGCAAGACAGTGCTGAAGCAATGAAGGCACAGAACTAGTAGGAGTTGCCAACCAGTGACTGATATAATTTGAGGCTCAGTCCATGGGAGGGAACCCATGCTTGACACTGCCTGAATGACGAGGAACCAAAGGTTGGATAGCCCAGAGACCTAGAATAGAAATAAAAACAACAACAACAATAATAATTCTTAATGATAAACAAAAACAAACAAACAAAAAAACCCCCCAAAAATGCAGTTCTTTCTGTGCCTGCCAAATACTTCTGGATATGACTTCCATTGGAAAAAAAATGATTTTCTCCTTCCCAGCACATATCAATCACGAATCACTTCTTGGTTAAGATGAAACCCTGTGTTCATTTCACTCCTCTCAGTGCTGGAACCACATCTTGCTTGAACTTTTGTAGACCTGTTTATATAAGAATCTCTCCCTCTCTGAACACTGTTCATTTATGGGTCACTGTGTGAATTCCCATTGCAAGAAGTTTCTTTGATGAGGTCTGAGTAGAGTACTGATCTATGAATATGCAAAATGATGATTGGGAATCATTTTGTGCCTATGTCCACTTAGCAGAATAATTGCAATACTATTTCTTCTTGACCCATCACCTATCTAATCTCAAGCTCTTGGCCACTTTTTCAGTGTCAGGTACAGGCATCATCTGATGGAGTAGGCCTTAACTCCAATAAAAAAAGATTGGTTATTCCAATAACATTTGTACTCCTATCACACTACTATATCTTGCAAGCAGATTGCAGGTTTTGTTGCAAAATGATTGGTGATTGATTTTTTTCTTTGGTAGTGTACAGAGAAGAAAACTTCTTCTTCTTTACTGGGGATGAAAACTTCTAGTTGGAAAACTGTTAGACTTTTGTTCATTTGAAGACATAGTAAGGGATATCTCCAGTAATAAGACCTTACCATTAAGTTGTGAAGAACAAACAAGAGTGAGGCATTTTCTTAAATGGTTATTGATATTCAAGTGTCTAGCCCACTTTGTGTAATGTCATTGCTAAGCAGGTGGACTTTGTCTATGTAAGAAAGGTAAATGGGCAAGTTTCTTAAAATAATTTATTTCCTTTATTCCAGTTTTGAAATTTTACATTATTCTTATTTTAATTATTACCAAAATTTTATTATTTAACTTATCCACAGTGTAAGGTTTTTATTGTATTGATAAGAAAAAAATCTAAAATTTGGATGTGTCATGTAGATTGTACACTGTAATCAATCCTTTTGAAAAATATAGGCATTCAAGTATTATAAGTTCTATTTATATTTGAACCCTGAGAAATGCTATCTAACTGCTTGTTCACTTTTTAGTGCATCTGCTCAGGGAGGTGTGTAAGCTCATATTTGTTGTTTCTTTGAGTTTACTGTTCTTCTTTAGACACTTTGTTTCTTAGTAAATGAAATTGCTACTAGAGCAATACTGGTTATTCTACACCTACTAATTATCATCCAGCCATGTTGAGTTGAAGTAGTAATCAAACTAAAGAAAGCACAAGATGAGAGGTATTGCCTTTCATTTCTAGGAGAATGATTCATGTTAATTTCTATAAAGGACATTGGTGCACTCTCTAGTAGATGTATTAAAAACAAATGCAAGAAAATACTTAAAGCTTTGAATTTTAGGTTGAATTCTAAGTTAAATATATTTCAAGTTTTTAAATTTAATTGGAGAGTTACATGATCGTTAAAGATGAGTCTGCTATTTGAAGAATCTGTGTTTTACAATAAAAATATATTTTAAATTGTAAAATTCATATATTTGTCTATCAGTAATTCCTGTTTGATACTTCTGATATTATTCAGATCTAAATATATAATGATACTTGAAGCTAATTCTCATCTAAGGAATGGCATATTGCATGACAGGTTGTGAGGTATTAACAGATAATTGAATGTCTAGAAGCTGTGGTGAATCATATGAACAAAAGCCAAGAAATTCCAGAGGGAAAAAAAAATTGTTAGCATTTCAAGTTCTATGATGTGTGCTACTCTACTGAGAAAATTTAATTCATTTGTTGGAAATATAAATTAAAAAAATTTTGAATTAGTATTTCCATGATGTTAATGGACTTAAGTGGTAAATCAATGAAATTTTTTCAACTAGTAATTGTAAATATTATAAAGACTATTGAGTAGGCGTATGTGCCAAGTACAATTTTGGATCTTCCTTGTGAACCAAACTTCCTTGACAGTAAAATAAAACACATGTGAATTTCAGAAGTAATCAAGTACTTACTTATATAAAACTTTGACACCCTTATGAGTTTGAAATGATTCTACTTCATTATAATTTCTACATTAAAGTCAAAATGTAATTCTCTCTTACTCTTCCTGGTAATGATATGAGACCATAATATAGTCTAATAAGAACCCAGGGAAATAACAAATAAGGAGAATGAGAGAGAGAGAGAGAGAGAGAGAGAGAGAGAGAGAGAGAGAAACACGACATTCTAAGTTCAGTTAATGAAATAACTGGAGTGTCCAGCCTGCTGTTCCCTGCTCATTTGATGCTATGACTTTTCTCTATACTTTAAACAAATCTTAATTATGGATCTCCAAATATTATTCAAAGGGACTGTTATAAGTATCTTAAGCTTACTCCTAAAAAGTATACAAGTGAAGGCAAAATATACAGTTATTATGATAAATTATTCAGTTCATAAGTACGCCAATACTCAGAGTCTAGATTTGCATTTGAACTCTTATGATTTAGTTTATGTACACTAGAGCATACTATATTTTAAATCATGTGGTATTGGGCATTTTAAACTCATCTGCCTCAGTTTTTCTATTTGCAGCCTTAGAAGGATCGTGAAATAAGTTGAGCATGCCTAATTTGAAATCACAAATGTCCTGAAATATAAACCTTTTTCAGTACTGGCATGACGCTTCAAGTGGAAATTTTCAAGTATTTTGCACATATGTTTTTCCTTATGTATTTTCTACATTTCACACTCAATTTTCCTGTACTGTTGGTGACTATTTCCTCTCTTCATATTCTTCCAACTTTTCTTGGAAATATTTACAAAGTTTAGAGTAGATAAATACAAAAGAATTTTCTATTATTTCTTTGATACTTTATAAATAAGTAATAACAGTTTTCTTGTGTTTGGCACTGTTAATTTATATAAGAGAATGCTGGCATCAAAGAATACATTAATAAATTTGTTTTAGTTTTAAAAGTTTTGCTCAGTTTCCAGTAGAATGGCCTAAATTACTTGCTTAGTGTTTTCTAATACTCAATTTCTCAATATATGAAATGATTGTAATAGTGTTATTATTTTAGAAACAATGCACACAACAGATATTTGCTTAACAGAAAGAGGTTTATTGTATGGAGATAGAGAGGGAGAGGAAAGGAGGGAGAGAGACATGATAGGGGAAGGGGAGGTGGCTCCCAAGGAGAGAAAGAGGAGAAAGAAGAGAGCAAGAGATCAAGAGAACAAAAAAGGAGAAGTAAGAGGCAGGGGTTCATTTATAGCCCCTGTGCAGTTGAACCACGACTGTCAGCTATGTCTGCCATACCTGGCAGGGAACACATGATGACATCATAGGTTACTAGGAAACTGAGAAGCAAACTGGCCTAAATGCTAGCATTCCTCCCTTTTTCTATAATTAAAATATGAGGATGATGGACTGCTTCTAATACAAGACAAATTAAAATATACAAATGTAGTTTCACTGGAAGCAGCTCCTGGTGGCTACACAATAAGGTAAGAGAGAAAAAAGAAAGAACACTAAAATGTCCAGATTACAGGAGGAAGAGAAGCCCTTACCCTGGAGAGTTCAGGCTAGAGAGTGGAGTTTGCTAACCATACCCAGCAACAGATAGGGACTGAAGAGTGTTGGGAGAACTTGGAGCTATTTGTATTGGGCCTGAAGCACATCATTCCAGCCTTTTGTTGATAATAAGTAGGTATTGGGCGAATATATAAATTATCTTTAGCTAGTTCCTGCTGACACTAGGGCAGTTGTAGGAAGGTCAAAATGCTGAAACGCTGGCCAAATCTAGGAAGAGTAGGCTGTTTTGATGCTGTCCTGGATCTGTGAGAACATCAGTGGCTGGGAGTGTAACTACAGGTCCGGCTTGATGCAGTCTGTGAGGTTAGATTGGAGCATCTGTGGGTAGATATCTCGGTGCTGTCTAGGGTTTAGGAAACACATGGCAGGATTACTGCAACACACATATAGGCAGAAGACAAAGTTAAGTAAGTTAAGGAAAAAACTATTTTAGGTGTACATTAAAACTTTTGGGAGAGTGAACAGAGATGGAAGGTTTGGATCAAAAAGACTTGAACATAGGAACCTCCATTTACCTGATAGCTGACAGTAATAAAAAAAGATTTTGGATCTGCCATCTCAGGAAATTGAGGCCAAGTTCGGTTACTGAAGTTTGTAAGTTTAGAGGTCCTTAAAGTGGGCAATAAATGTAGATATTGGAAAATTTTCAGAAGACATCACAGAGAAGAATTTGAAGGAATGGACGAATGGAATATTCCCATTGGGTAGGTAAAATTCTGTGACCTGTCAATGCTTCCCAAGAGCAAGGTTGGATTCAGTAGATCAGTATGGTACAACCTGTTCCAACAGCTCTTCAGTGTTGGCCAGAGACCAAGGGCACAGTTGCCCATCCAAACATGGTTTGTCTAGCTATGATTTTATGCAAAGGGAAGGAGAAAGACTTTGCTGGTAGAAAGATAATCTCACCTAAGGGAGAAGGCTGTCCTAGATGAAAGGTTTAGTGTAGGTTGGCAAGAGCAGTAGGAAGTGGTTTTTTTTTGTTGTTGTTGTTGTTGTTTGTTTGTTTGTTTTTCTTTTTCCCCTTCGGATGTGTATAAGGTGAAATCTTAGGGTCATTTTGATTTGCATCTCCCTGATGACTGAAGACGTTGAACATTTCTTTAAATGTGTCTCTGCCATTCTACACTCCTGTATTGAGAATTCTTTGTTTAGCTGTGTACCCTATTTTTTATTTACATTACTTAATTTTTTGATTTTTTACTTCTTGAGTTCTTTTTCTCTTTTTTTCTTTCATTTCTTTTTTATTATTTATTATTAGTTACAGTTTATTAACTTTGTATCCCAGCTGTATATCACTCCCTCATTCCCTCCCAATCCCACCCTCTCTCCCTTATCTCTTCCTTGTCTCTTTCCAAGTCCACTGATAGGGGAGGACCTCCTCCCCTTTCATCTTAAACTGGTTTATCAGGTATCTTCATGACTGGCTGCAAAGTCTTCCTCCTAGATGGCCTGCTCTTCCCTCCCAGGGGTGGTGAGTTTAAAGAGGCAGCCATTGATTTCAGAAATAGTCCCTGTTCCCCTTACTAGGGAACCCACATGGATACAGATCTACCATGGGCTACATTTGAGCAGGGATTCTAGGTTATATCCATACATGGTTCTTGTTTGGAGAAACAGTCTCGTATAAGACCCCTGTGCCCAGATATATTTGGTCCTTGTGGAGCTCCTGTCCTCTCCAGGTCATACTAACTCCCTCTTCTTCCATATGATTCCCTGCACTCTGCCCCAGGTTTTGTTATGAGTCTTAATATCTGTTTTGATACACTGCTAGGTAGAGTCTTTCAAAGGCCCTCAGTGGTAGGCTCCTGTCCGGTTACTTGTTTTCTCCTACATCCAATGTCCATCCCATTTGTCTTTCTAAGTAAGGATTGATCATCTTACCCAAGCTCTTCTTTCTTGTTTATCTTCTTTAGGTGTATAGATTACAGTATGTTTTTCTTATTTTCTTATTTGAAATTAAAAAAATGATTTCATTCCTACTTGTGCTTAATTTTCTTCTATTTTTTTTACTATGGAAATAACTTAACAAAGCAAAATAAGTGTATGTTAAAAATATCTATAATAATGTTGGAAATATCCAGGGATCTCTAGAAAATAAGGATATACCATTAAGTTCATATTTTCTAAGTCAATTCCAGAGACTTTGTGATATGGAATATAATATACTATACATAACATTTTACAGATGTTATAGTATGGGTGTCATTAGCTGAATGCTCATTATAATTGAAAGAATCAGTCTGTTTACTTATATTACCAAATACAAGAAAATATACTTTCTTTTTTAATTATTTTTTTTTCATTTTTTGTATTAATTACAGTTTTTTTTTTCACTTTTTATCCCAGTTGGAGCCAGCTCCCTCATTTCCTCCCAATCCCACCATCCCTCCCTCATCTCCACCTATGTGCCTTTTCAAGTCCACTGATAGGGGAGGCCCACTTCCCCTTCCATCTGACCCTAGCTTATCAGGTCTCCTCAGAACTGGCTGCATTCTCCTCCTCTTTGGCCTGGCAGGGCTGTTACCCACTCAGCGGGGGGAGAAAATAATTTTTATACGTCTTGAAGTATTGACGTTTTCAATAAGGGCCATTTAGGTTTAATTATAAATAAAAATTGTGAATATTTACAGGGTAAAATGTACTGTGTTGAAACATATATATTGTAGAAAAATTTAGTTAACTTACCTATCCATAATTGTTTCAGCTTTTCATTTTTGTGGAGTATTATCAGTCTATCATTTTAACTATTTATAATATACAGTACATCATTATTAACTGTAGCAACAGTGAAGTTTTTGGTGATGTTTGAATACTCCTAGTACCACGTGTTAGTTACACCATTCTATGAAACAGATGTTCTCCAGAATGTCTGTAGGCATTTTATTTTACTCTAAGTCCTGGTTGTTACCTTCAGAGGTTCCCATGTAGCATTTAACTGAAGGCCAACTGAGTTAGATATATAACCCCAGGTTTTATTGCCAGAAATAATCCCTTTTCTTATCAGTGGGGAAGGTTTTTGCTTCTATGCTAGAATAAATGTATCCCTGGATTCCATTATTCAGTTCATTGAGAAGAGCTTAAAGCTAAGGAAGAAGAGCTCTGAGGTCCATTTGATCAAAGAGGCACAGTGAAATAATTGTTCCCAAGTTGGCTGAAATCCTTTCAGTTGTTAAAGTTTATATGTTCTGTATGTTATATTTTTGGGGCAAAAGTACCTCATAGGTGGCTCCAGTTCTGAAATGATTTTTGTTCTTTAGCTGTGATGAAAATGAACACTGACTATTTACTATTTTTGTCCTGTTTGAATTCTGAAAGCAAATGTACCTAAATTACAAGAGGGTTTTAGTCTCTTGCCCTTTTCCTTCAATATTGCTGTAATTCCATCCATGTGAAAGACATAGATATAAATGAATGATATTAAATATTTTTTGTTTATGAATGAGGTACATAGGTACACTCCTTTGAAATGGTTATAGAAACTATAGAGATGGTAGTAAAGGCAATCCAAAAAACTTGGCTTTCCTAAACATAATGTGTGCTGGCTAGTTTTATGTCAATTTGACAAAAGCTAAAGACATCTAAAGAAAGGAAAACTCAATTATGAAAATACTTCCATAAGATTGGCCTGTAAGCAAGCTTATAAGGCATTTTCTTAATCAGTGATTGATGGGGGAGGTCCCAGCTCATTGTGGTTGGGGCTACCTCTGGGCTGGTGGTTCTGGGTTCTATAAGAAAAAAGGATGAGGAAGACATAAGGAGAAAGCTAATAAGAAGTACTCCTCCATAGCCCTTGTAACAGCTCTTACCTCCAGAATTTATCTGAGTTTGAATTTTTGCCTTGGCTTATCTCCATAGACTGAGTGACTCATTAAATGTAAGCCAAATAAAACCTTTCCTTCCCAAGTTGCTTTCTGTCATAGTGTTTCATCACAATAGTGACATGAATGAAGACAGGATGATTGGAGCAAAAGCTAATCTTTAGGAGATAAACCAAGATTATCTTGCTGTAGTTAAAAGAATATCTTTTCAACATTACTACAGAGCAGTTATGACTCAGATTTTTTACTTCCACGTTATTCAGCAAAATGCCATGTTATGCAAGTTCTAGTTTCTGGTTTGCGCATCTAGAGCCTACATTGTTGAATGAGTTGCCTTATGTGTTATATATTTAGATTTTTGCAACTGGGCCTGCATTTGATACCACCTCCCTGTAGGAACCTAGCCTCTCACATCAGTTTTGTATCCAAATTTTTGGAAAAACTCTGCTTCTTGCTTTCTTATTAGTCATGCGTCTTTAAAATTAAGGTCTAGTAAACAAATATGCTAAAAGTGGCAGGAAACAACATAGTAATATAGTGGTATAATATAGTTCAAAGACTTTCTTAATGTTTTCTAAGGCAGTGGTGCTCAACCTTTCAGATGCTGTGACTCTTTAATACAGTTACTCATGTTGTTATGACCCCAAACAGTAAATTTCTACTGTTATGAATTGTAAAGTAAACATCTCAAATGCACGTGTTTGATATGAAACACACAAAGGAGTCATGACCCACTGATTGAGAACAGCTGCTCAAATCCTTAAGGAATGTGACTCATTATAATCTTACTGCTGCTGTAGAGAAAGAGCAGTCACTATTTATTTTGCTGTAAATTCACCAAAAATTCTGTTAAACACCTTGCAGTTCATAGTAACAGTAGCCTTAGGGAGCCACAAATTATCATCCCCATTTTACAGATAATAAAAAATGGTTTAAATGATGTGATACTATACAGAGCTCATAGAAGAACTCTAAATCTAGCTGTAGTTCACCTGCATTTATACCCAAACTGGGGCTGTGAATCTATATGGCAGAGTCCCACTCTGTTATAGATTGAAGGTCTGATAATATGAAAAGTTCAAATGATTTCCCCAACACAAAAACTGTTTGTAACTCCTTCTCCATGCTATATCAGTTCCAGATGTCCCCACAATACTACTATCTCACTAGATACTGTGAACGATCAAAAGATGATATATATGAAAACTAAATCTTAGCAATAATAAATATAAATAAAAAATTATCTTCCCTGAGAGACCCACGAAAGTTTAAATTCGGAAAGAAAGCAGGCTTCCCAGTCTCTCTTCTTAGTTTAGTGGCATGTGCATGGATGAGAAGATTATGGGAAGAGACTTCTGCCCTTCTCCATCCTTTTTTAATCACCTTCACAATGCTTCAGTTTCCAGAGTCATGCTCAGTGTCTCCACTGAAAGACATGTTGAAAAAAAAATAGCAAAGAAACTGTTAGGCAGATTCCTCTAAGTATGAGCTTTTGGAAGCAATAAGGAAATAAAATTTGGATCACACTCATTACATTTATAGAATATACAAACATTTTCCTCACTGATAAAAATAACATTTAAGAGGATATACTCTCTAATAACATTAGGGTTAAAACTCGCAGGATGCCAAAATGTATCACTGGTCCAAATGACTCTCATCCACAGTAGTTCTTGAGGATGATTTGCATATCTGTTTTTAACTATAAAGTAATACATTGGGTAGCATTTACTGAACCTAGACATTATTTTGCGGCAGTCATGCTAACTCTACACTGTATTCTTTTCAAAATCACTGACTTTTAATTATATAGCATCCTGGACATCTAACAAATGTCATGTAATATGGATACATTTGGCAGAGTAATAGATTTAGTAGAGTATAGTAATAGTAGATTTAGTGGAGTAGTAGATTTAGAGTGCACTGAAGTACAAGACAAAGAACCTAACAAAAACTCTTGGGAATATACAGTGGGAAAACTGATAACCACAAAAAGCAATAAAAAAAAGTCTGTGCCAAGGTGTGCTGGTTTCAAACATACAGGGATTTCTTGCTTGGAAGACATGTTATTAAGTTTGAGGACATAGATGAAAGCAAGTCAGCCACCTCAGAACTGTTGCCTTTGTAATAAAGTTACTTTTAGGCATTGGTTGAATTGATGTGAAGTTGTCCTGTCTATGATGTAGTTCACAACTTTTGTTAGCTATCAGAAAGATTTAACCATATTAACTTTTCAAAGATCAAATCCTTTCCCTACCTAAGTACACTTTTATCTTTATGTTCTCAATCAGATATTGGAAGACTCTGATATATACTGAATTTGTCAACAACAAACCTATTATCACGGTATCTGCAACATGGTTGTGTATTAAAGTTATTTAGCTCACACTCGCACAGATTCTAATTTCATTACTATGAAATACAGTTTGTTTATTGTGATTTTTAAATATATCTATATGCTCCTAATATTAGTTTTGAGAATCACCATCTTGGGGTCTAGCTACTTAATGTGTTATGCCAAGATTACCACCAGTAG
This sequence comes from Psammomys obesus, assembly GCF_907164565.1. Classification (NCBI taxonomy): domain Eukaryota; kingdom Metazoa; phylum Chordata; class Mammalia; order Rodentia; family Muridae; genus Psammomys; species Psammomys obesus. The sequence goes on from NW_026596402.1 coordinate 835,973, forward strand.
CAGCATCAGTATATGGGAACTTGCCAGTTTAGAATTCAAGTCCTTCTAAAGGTATTGACTCTTTTATTTATTTATCTATTTATTTATTTATTTATTTACTTATTTATTTATTTATTTATTTATTTATTTATTGAAACAGGGTCACACTATTCATTCTTTTTTTTTTTTAATATAATTTTGTTCCACTATGATGTTACACAAATCATTTTAATGGAAATGTCTAATATTAGAAAAAAGGGAGAAATAGTAAACCCATTATTTGAATCCACAAATCTTTGCCCTCATTCTTCTCAAAGAAATACAAATTCAAATTTTCATATTCATTTATTTATTTAATTATCTATGTATCTACCTATCATCGATCGATCTTTTTTTTTTTATTTTTCTTTTTAGTTACATTTTGTTAACTCTGTGTCCCAGCTGTATCCCGCTCCCTCATTCCCTCCCCAACCCCACACTCCCTCCCTGGTCTCCTCCCTGCCCCTTTCCAAGTCCACTGATAGGGGAGGACCTCCTCCCCTTTCATTTGACCCTGTTTTATCAGGTATCTTCAGGGCTGGCTGCAAAGTCCTCCTCTGTGGCCTAACAGACTGCTCCTCCCCTGGGGGGGGGGGGTCAAACAGCCTGCCCTTGAGATCCTGTTAGAAATAGTCCGTGTTCCCCTTACTTTGGAAAACTACTTGGTTACTGAGCTACCACGGGCCACATCTGAGCAGAAGTTCTAGGTTATATCCATAGACGGTCCTTGGTTGAGTGTCAGTCTCAGAAAAGACCCTGTGCCCAGATATATTTGGCCCTTGTAGAGCTCCTATCCTTTCCATATCATACTAACTTCCCTTCTTTCATATGATTCCCTGCACTCTGCCGAGGGTTTGGTTATGAGTCTTAGTGTCTGCTTTGAAACACTGCTAGGTAGAGTCTTTCAGATGCCTTTTGTGGTAGACTCCTGTCATACGTTCAATGCACATCCCATTTGTCTTTCTAAATGAGGATTAATCACCTTCGCCTGTGTCCACTTTCTTGATTATCTTCTTTAGGTGTGTAGATTTCATTATGTTTATCATATCTTGTAGGTCTATATAAGCGAGTAAATACCAAGTTTGTCTTTCTTCTTCTGGGATACTTCACTCAGAATGATCTTTTCTAGATCCGACCACTTGCCTGCAAATTTCAAGATTTCCTCCTTTTTGATTGCTGAGTAGTATTCCATTGTGTAAAAATACCACAATTTCTGTATCCATTCCTCCGTTGATGGACATCTGGGTTGTTTCCAAGTTCTGGCTATTACAAATAAAGCTGCTATGAACATGGTTGAACAAATGTCCTTGTTGTGTACTTGAGCAAATTTTGGGTATATACCTAGGAGTGGTATAGCTGGGTCTTGAGGTAGCACTACTCCTAGTTGTCTGAGAAAGCGCCAGATTGACTTCCAAAGTGGTTGAACCAGTTTACATTCCCACCAGCAATGGAGGAGGGTTCCCTTTTCTCCACAACCTCTCCAGCATGTGCTATCAATTGAGTTTTTCATCTTGGCCATTCTGATGGGTGTAAGGTGAAATCTCAGGGTCGTTTTGATTTGCATTTCCCTGATGGCTAATGAGGTTGAGCATTTCTTTAAGTGTTTCTCTGCCATTCGATGTTCCTCTTTCAAGAATTCTCTGTTTAGCTCTGTTCCCCATTTTTTAATTGGATTACTTGGTTTGTTGCTTTTCTGCTTCTTTAGTTCTTTATATATACTGGATATTAGCCCTCTGTCAGATAAAGGGTTGGTGAAGATTCTTTCCCAATCTGTAGGCTGTCTATTTGTTTTGATGACAGTGTCTTTTGCTTTACAGAAGCTTTTCAGTTTCATGAGGTCCCATTTATTGATTGTTGCTCTTAGAGCCTGTGCTGTTGGTGTTCTGTTCAGGAAGTTGTCTCCTGTGCCAATGAGTTCTAGGCTGTTTCCCACTTTTTTTTGCAATTGATTTAGAGTATCTGGTTTTAAGTTGAGGTCCTTGATCCACTTGGACTTTAGTTTTGTGCAGGGTGATAAATATGGATCTATTTTAATTTTTCTGCATGTAGACATCCAGTTGGTCCAGCACCATTTGTTGAAGATGCTGTCTTTTTTCCATTGACTGGATTTGGCTTCTTTGTCAAATATTGATTATTCATAGGTGTGTGAGTTTATTTCTGGGTCTTCTATGCGGTTCCATTGATCCTCCTTTCTGTTTCTATGCCAATACCATGCAGTTTTTATTACTGTTGCCCTGTAGTACAGCTTGAGATCGGGAATGGAGATACCTCCAGATGATCTGTTGTTGTACAGGATCATTTTGGAGATTCTGGGTTTTTTGTTTCTCCAGATGAAGCTGAGAATCTTTTTTTCAAGGTCTGTAAAGAGTTGAGTTGGTATTTTGATGGGAATTGCATTGAATCTGTAGATTGCTTTTGGCAGGAAGGCCATTTTCACAATGTTAATCCTACCAATCCATGAGCACGGGAGATCTTTCCATCTTCTGAGATCTTCTTCAATTTCTTTCTTCAAAGACTTGAAGTTTTTCTCAAACAGGTTTTTCACTTGCTTGGTTAGAGTCACACCAAGGTACTTTATGTTATTAGTGGCTATTGTGAAGGGTGTTGTTTCCCTAATTTCTTTCTCAGCCTTTTTGGCTTTGGTATACAAGAGGGCTACTGATTTTTTTGAGTTGATTTTGTATCCTGCCACTTTGCTGAAGGTGTTTATCAGCTGAGGAAGTTCTCTGGTTGAATCTTTGGGGTCGCTCATGTATACTATCATATCATCTGCAAATAGTGACACTGACCTCTTCCTTTCCGATTTGTATCCCCTTGATCTCCTTTAGTTGTCTTATTACTCTGTCTAGGACTTCAAGTACAATGTTGAAGAGATATGGAGAGAGTGGGCAGCCTTGTCTTGTCCCTGATTTCAGTGGGATTGATTTAAGTTTCTCTCCATTGAGTTTGATGTTGGCTATAGGCTTGCTGTATATTGCCTTTACTATGTTTAGGTATGTGCCTTGTATCCCTGATCTCTCCAAGACTTTAAACATAAATGGGTGTTGGACTTTGTCAAATGCTTTTTCAGCATCTAAGGAGATGATCATGTGGTTTTTCTCCTTCAGTTTGTTTATGTGGTGGATTACATTGATGGATTTCCATATGTTGAACCACCCTTGCATTCCTGGGATGAAGCCTACTTGGTCATGGTGGATGATATCTTTGATGTGTTCTTGGATTCGGTTTGCAAGTATTTTATTGAATATTTTTGCATCAATGTTCATAAGAGAGATAGGTCTGAAGTTCTCTTTTTTTGTTGGATCTTTGTGTGGTTTAGGTATCAAAGTGACTATGGCTTCATAGAATGAGTTTGGTAGTGTTCCTTCTATTTCTAGTTTGTAGAATAGTTTGAGGAGAATTGGTGTTAGTACTTCCTTGAAGGTCTTGTAGAATTCTGCGCTGAAGCCATCTGGTCCAGGGCTTTTTTTGGAGGGGAGACTGTTAATGACTGTTTCAATTTCCTTGGGAGATATAGGGCTATTCAGTCTTTCTACCTGATCTTGACTTAATTTTGGTAGATGGAATCTGTCAAGAAAGTTATCCATTTCATTTAGATTTTCAAATTTTGTGCCATATAGGCTTTTGTAGTATGACCTAATAATCGTTTTGATTTCCTCAGTGTCTGTAGTTATGTCCCCATTTTCCTTTCTGATTTTGCTGATTTGTATGGTTTCTCTCTGCTCTTTAGTTAGTTTGGCTAAGGGTTTGTCTATCATGTTGATTTTCTCAAAGAACCAGCTTTTTGTTTCATTGATTCTTTGGATAATTTTATTTGTTTCTAATTGATTGATTTCTGCCCTTAGTTTGATTATTTCCAGCCTTCTGCTCCTCTTAGGTGTATCTGATTCTTTTTTTCTAGGTTTTTTAGTTGGGCCATTAAGTTGTTTGTATGTGATGTTACGGATTTCTTCTTGTAGGCACTTAGTGCTATAAATTTTCCTCTGAGCACTGCTTTCAATGTGTCCCATAAATTTGGGTATGTTGTGCCTTCATTTTCATTGAATTCTAGAAAGTCTTTAATTTCTTTCTTTATTTCTTCCTTGACCCAGCTGTCATTGAGTAGTAAGTTGTTCAGTTTCCATGTGCGTGTCGGCTTTTTGTTGTTTCTGTTTTTGTTGATGTCCAGCTTTAGTCCATGGTGGTCAGATAGTATACAAGGGATTATTTCAATCCTTTTGTATCTGTTGAGGCTTTCTTTGTGACCAACTATATGGTCTATTTTGGAGAAGGTTCCATGTGGTGCTGAAAAGAAGGTGTACTCTTTTGAGTTTGGGTGAAAAGATCTGTAGACCTCTATTAGGTCCATTTGATTTAGGGATTCTGTGAGTGCTTTTATTTCCCTATTTGGTGTCTGTCTGGTTGATCTGTCCCTTGATGAGAGTGGGGTGTTGAAGTCTCCCACTATTAAGGTATTAGGATCAATGTATGATTTAAGCTTTAATATTGTTTCATTTAGGAATGTAGGTGCTCTTGTATTTGGGGCATAGATATTCAAAATTGTGATGTCCTCCTGTTGGATTTTTCCTTTGATGAGAATATAGTGGCCCTCCTTATCTTTTCTGATTAACTTCGGATGAAAGTCTATTTTATTAGATATTAGGATGGCTACTCCAGCTTGTTTTCTGGAACCATTTGCTTGAAAAACATTTTTCCAGCCCTTTACTCTGAGGTAGTGTTTATCTTTGTTGCATAGGTGTGTTTCTTGTATACAACAGAATATTGGATCCTGTTTCCGTAACCATTCTGTTAGCCTGTGTCTTTTTATTGGTGAGTTGAGTCCATTAATATTGATAGATAACATTGACCAATGCATGTTAGTTCCTTTTGTAATGGAGTCGATGATCTTACCCTGTTTCATTGCTTGTTTTCTTTTCATTTTTGTTGGGATATTATCTGTATGCCCTGTTTTCTTGGGTGAATTCGTTTTCGTTGGATTGGAGTTTTCCTTCTAGTATCTTCTGTAGGGTTGGTTTGCTGTATAGATATTGCGTAAATTTAGTTTTGTCATGGAATATTTTGTTTTCTCCATCTATGTTGATTGAAAGCTTTGCAGGGTATAGTAGTCTGGGTTGACATTTGTGATCTCTTAGAGTCTCCATGATGCTTGCCCAGGCCCTTCTGGCTTTCATAGCTTCTGATGAGAAGTTTGGTGTGATTCTGATAGGTCTACCTTCATATGTTACTTGGCCTTTTTCCCTTGCTGCTTTTAATATCTTTTCTTTGTTCTGTAGATTTAGTGTTTTGACTATGATGTGACGTGATGTGTTTCTTTTCTGTTCTAGTCTATTTGGTGTTCTGTAGGCCTCTTGTATATTTATGGACATCTCTTTCTTTAAGTTGGGGAAATTTTATTCTATGATTTTCTTGAAAATATTTTCTGGACCTTGGAGCCTGGAGTCTTCTTTTTCATCAATTCCTATTATTCTTAGATTTTGTCTTTTCATAGCATCCTTGATTTCTTGGATATTTTGTGATTGGAACTTTTCTGATTTTACTTTTTCTTTGGGAGAAGTATCAATTTCTGCAAGTGTGTCTTCAGCTTCAGAGATTCTCTCTTCCATCTCTTGTATTCTGTTGGTGATGCTTACTTTTGTGGTTCCTGATATTTTCTCCAAGTTCTCCAGCTCAAGGGTTTTCTCATTTTGTGTTTTCTTTATTGATTCTAATCCTGTTTTCATGCCTTGCACCATTTCTTTCATGTGTTTGAATTTGGATTCCTATCTCTCTACGATGGACTCTATTTCTTTTTTCATTTTCTTTTTGTATGCCACTAATTTTTTCTCTACTTGTGCCTCTATTTGTTTGGCTATGTTTGCCTGTGTTTCTTTAAGGGTTTTGTCTATTTCTTCTTTCTTTACCTCCAATTGACTGGCCAACTTTTTGAAAGGTTTGTTCATTTCCTCCTTATGAGCCTCAAATAATTGAGCAAGCATGGCTTTAAGGTCATTTTCCTGTGCTTCTGATGAATTGGAGTATCCATTGATTTTGGGGTTTGCTGGTGAAGTCATGATGTCCTGATTTATGTTGAAAGTGTTCTTTCGCCCACCCCTGGCCATTGGCTTATCTGAGACCTTCCCTGTTTGTTTTTGGATTCTGCCGATCAGACTGGTACTGTCTCTCTCTCGAGTCTGGAGAATTCTTCAGGAAGTTGAGAGAGGTCCCGTGTCCTTAGCGTGTGCTGAGGACTAGCTGTACCTGTGGGAGGAAAGTATGCAGGCACAAACAGAGGCTAATGCAAGCGTGCTGCGTGTGTATATGTGTGTGTGTGTGTGTAAGTGGGCGTGGGCGTGTGTCTCGAGGGACAGAGTGATGGCTAATGTTGAACCCTTGAGTGTGTGGGAGGGACTCTGCAATGTATATGTCGCAGACGCTAGTGATGATTGCAGCGCAATTTCTGGCATTAACTGCCTTAACTCCTCAATTAGACCCACAGAGCAGGAACTTCAATGTTCCAAGTGCCCCTCTGTTTCCCAACGTGGGTATATGGGTCGGAGGGGGTTCAATGCCTGGCTTCTGTTTTAGAAGGACCCAGGATCAGGGGAGCTGCAGATTCTCAAGGGTGCACTCACTTACAGGCAGGTCACTTGGCAGAGATCTGGGTATCTGGGCTCTCTGCTCTCTGGTTTGGCCCTGCTTCTTTGATGTGCTCTGCCAGTTCCGTGCTGCTGTCACTGCCAGGTTATGAGGTCTTGCTGAAGCTGGAGATTTCAGGGTGGCCACGTCAGTAGGAATTGGGGTAACCAGCCTTTCTGTTCTCTGGTTTGGCCCTGTTTAGTCTTAAACTGGAGGGCTGATGTTCCCCGCCAGCTCAGTGCTGCTCCGCCGCCAGGTTAGAAAGTCCCGCTGTAACTGCAGACTGGGTTGCTAGTCCAGATGCTTTCTGGGAAGTCCTGGGGTCTCTTCACTGTGCTCTCCAAGCTTCAGAGGCCCAGCGCCTGGTGTGTCTAGCTTGTATGGCGTTTCTGTCTGGTTTTGGTGAGTATATAGCGTATTCTCTGTCACTGTGGGATTGGGCGGGCCGTACCATCAGTGATGGCACTCCTGTGGAGCTAGTATGACGTCGAGCAGACTCACGCCCTGGGAGGCTGGTGCAGCCACTGCACGAATCTGGGGCTCCGAGACACAGTACTGCTGGCCTTTGCCGATAAAGGGCTTGGGGCTCCGCCTCAGTGGCTGCAGGCCCCAGGCAGTTAGGTCTGTGCTGAGAAAGGCGAGTCCACTGTGCCGAGGAGGAGGGAGGTCTGGGGGAGGGGAGTGCTGAGAGATCAAAGGATCGTTTCTCACCTTCCCCAAACAAGTCCCTGGGTGTCCCGAGACCAAGGTTTTCACCTCCTGCGATGTTCCCTGTTGTTTAGAAAGTCTCTCCGTTGTTTCTCTGGCTTCAGAAGTTCTTCCGCTCATCAACTCAGAGCTTTATCTCTTCCACAGCTCGGAAACTGTGTGTGCTAGTCGCCATCTTGGCTCCGCCCCCACACTATTCCAGGTATTGACTCTTTATCTGTTTTTACCACATAGCTGATGTGTCTGAATATTAGCCCTTTTCACATGCTGGTCTAGAGAGGCTGGCATGAGTAGATTCACAGCCATTTTGGATTAGAAAACATGGCTAGATACCTTTTGAGTTACTAGGCTCTTCCTCTGTGAAATGGACTTGTCAAAAATGATGTCAATTTAGGAGGGATATAGCCAAGATTGGTGAGATACCAATACCCAAAAATATCCATGCCTGAAAACCAAGAATTCCTGAAAACAAGAATCTTCATTAATCGTAAGTCCCCATTAGGAGACAGTTACTTTAAACCTTTTCTGCTCTCTGAAACCAAATGTTCTGAAACAAAGTTCAACCAGTTCCTGGTTCTTGGTGAATGAATGAAGGGTCCTTGATGATTTATATTAATTCCATGGAGTGGATAAAGCATAATAAAGCATTCCTTAGACACATGTCCTTGAAAATAAAGTGGGCATTTTTCATGGCTGTACTGTTATGCTCAACATAAAATCAGCAGTATACATCATTTGAAGCTTACCTTTAAATTGCCATTTTAGATCTTAAGCTACTATTTTTTTTTCCCTTGGCCAAAAACTAACTGCTTTCCTGAAACTCATATATAGGGTTACATTTATTTTTCTCTTCAGTACTCTAACTTCAGAGTCACACATTTTCTTTCATTCTTTATCTTTAGCCTCACAAAATAGTTTTCCAGTATTTATTCTGGTGCCTCAAGTGATATGTAAAATCTACAATTTTTTTTTTCATGGAAAGTTTCTCTCTGATTGAAAAGTCATGACATTTCTATCTCTATATTAAAATTGTTTAAATGTTTAAAAGGGAAATAGAATTGCATCATGTAATACCAGAAAAGAAATACCTAAACTAATCTTTCTAAACAGGATGACAATGAGTAATGGTTACAGTTAATTATCTAGACAATCTCCATTTCATTCACTTAGCTGCACTGATAATTATGCAGTCATGCTACAACATTTCTTTGGTTCTTCTGTAATTTGGATACAACTCTTTGTAGGCAAGGGGATGTGGTAAGATTAATGAGAGTTTCATCATTAACACCACCTATTTGTTCTTTGGAAATAAAATTCCTGCATCTGGAAATGGAGCAGGATGTCGGGAACATAAGTCACATGTAAACACACTTCAACACATTATATGCTTATAATAGATAGATATTTTATATTAAATAAAAGAATACAATTTTAGGTATTGTTCAGAGCCTTGTATAATTGTGGATTATGTGAACATTAAGTAAGTGCAGGATTTAGCTTTTTAAAATATCTGTGGGAATAACAATAAAGTTTATATGGTATGTTTTGGTTTACATTAACTATCAACTATGGAATACTTATTATTTGCCAGTTTTCTCTGCCTGGCACTGAGTCTACAAGGAGGAAAGAAAGGTCAACTCAAAATCCAAGATTCTTTATATGAACTTCAATCACATTAGCAAATCTCTTTAGTGAAAACATACAGAATGACAGCTTTTTATAGTATATAGTTAATGAAGCCCTGGAAAAACACCATTTCTATGCCTTGATCAGATGAGGAGTGACATACTTAAAAGTTTTATTTTTAATCTGAAAATCCACTCCAGTCTTACATTCTGGGTAAACCTTCATTACAAAAGGCTGGGCAACTTTGTGTTTTCAAGGATTATGAATTTACTTGAAGTAAAATTTTGAGAAAATTATATGGATCATTTATTTATTTACTTTTTTAATTCTTTATTAATTACACTTTATTCACTTTGTATCTCCCCTGTGTTTCCCTTCCTCCTCCCATCCCAATCCCTCCTTCCCTCCTTCCTCTGCATGCATGCCCCTCCGCAATTCCACTGATAGGGGAGGTCTACTTTTCCTTTCTTCTGATCATAGTCAATTAGGTCTCAACAGGAGTGGCTGCATTGTCCTCATCTGTGGCCTGGTAATACTGCTTCCCCCTCAATGGGAGGTAATTAAAGAGCAGGCCAAACAGTTAGAGTCAGAGACAGTCCCTGTTCCTATTACAAAGGAACCCACTTGGATACTGACCTGCTATGGGCTACATATGTGCAGGGGTCTTAGGTTATCTCCATGCACAGTCCTTGGTTAGAGTATCAGTCTCAGGGAAAGATGCCTGTGTGCAGATTTTTTGGTTCTGTTGCTCTCCTTGTGGAGTTCCTGTCTTCTCCAGATCTTACTGCTTCCCACTTCTTTCATAAGATTCCCTGCACTCTGCTCAAAGGTTGTGCATAAGTCTCAACATCTGCATTGATAGTCTGCAGGGCAGAGCCTTTCAAAGGCCCTCTGTGTCAGGCTCCTGACTTGTTCTCTCTTTTCTCTTTCTTCTGATGTCCATCTTCTTTGCCTTTCTGGCTAGGGGATTGAGCATTTTAACAAAAATCCTCCCTCTTGATTAGTTTCTTTAGGTGTACAGAATTTTAGTAGGTTTATCCTATATTATATGTCTACATGAGTGAGTATATACCATTTAAGTATTTCTGCTTCTGGGATAGCTCACTCAGGATGATCTTTTCCAGATCCCACCATTTACCTGCAAATTTCATAATTTCCTTGTTTTTTATTGCTGAGTAATATTCCATTGTTTAGATGTACCACAATTTCTGTATCCATTCTTCCAATGGGCATCTGGGCTGTTTCCAGCTTCTGGTTATTACAAATAAGGCTGCTACAAACATGGTTGTGCAAATGTCCTTATTGTGTACTTGAGCCTCTTTTGGATATATGTCTGAAGTGGTATAGCTGGAACTTGAAGAAGCACTATTCCTAGTTATCTGAGAAAGTGCCAGATTGCTTTCCAGAATGGCTGTACAAGTTTACATTCCCACCACAAATGGAGGAGGGTTCCCCTTTCTCCACAACCTCTCCAGCATGTTTATCACTTGAGTTTTTGATCTTAGCCATTCTGATGGGTGTAAGGTGAAATCTTAGGGTCATTTTGATTTGCATTTTCTTTATGACTAAGGACGTTGAACATTTCTTTAAGTTTTTCTCTGCCATTCGATATTCCTCTATTTTCTCCATTTTTTAATTGGATTACTTGATTTGTTGCTGTTTAACTTCTTTTAAAAAAAAAAAACTTTTAAAAGGATGTATTTTACCTTCCATCTTAAGTAATCCCCATGTGCTTCAAGAAATAACTCCTGCATTGTGGCTTGTTTTACATTTCAGTTTGTTTCAGGATTTAGGATATCTTTTCTAAAGGTGTATGTAGAGAAAAATATTGGAATGTCAGGCAGTTTTTTCTCTTCTACTATTGTCATGGGATGTTGAGATCAACTTTGAGTAGTACTGGGCAATTTTTTCTTTTAGTTTGTTTTCTTTTTCCCTTAGCATCACACAGGTACATAACTTTAGGAATCTGGTTTCTTATTTTGTGATTCCTTCTTTCTGCTTCTCTTTCACTAACATATTTACAGAACGGGTGCACTGTCAAGTTCACATGAAGAGTAGACAAAAATACAGGTTTCCTTAGAATAATCAGCTCTCTTATTTCTCCTCTCTAGTGATGCTTCAGTTTTAAGGAAATCCTGTATAAAGCATATGACACAATTATGACTGGAGGAACTGAGGTTAATTATTAGAGGGGGAGCACAATTAGGTAGATTGAGCCTGTGAGGAAAGAATCCATTGCTGGGAGAGGGGAGTATTTGCAAAATTCTGTCTGTGAAGCTGAGTCCTATGATGAACACCTCACTATTCACAGCAACTGGAGTGCAAAAAAAAAAAGTGCAAAAGAACTCAGCATTTGTTTCCATTGTGACACTGGTCAGAGATTATGAACTTGCTTTATCTATGTTTGGTTATGACTCTCCATCCAGGTTTGTCATACCCAATAGAATGTGTCAGAGAAAAGTATCAAAAGGGAAATAAGCAAAAAGCTTTCCTGTGAAGGTGTCACTGGCCTCCACAGAATTTGAAATGTCTGAGGTCTTTTCTGCTGAATAAAACTGTAGTTACTCCAACAAAGAACCATTCATGGTTATAACCTAGAACCACTGCTGAGATGTAGCCCATGGCAACTCAGTGGGTGTCCTAGTAAGGGGAAAAAGAACTGTCTCAGACATGAAATCAATGGCTAGCTCTTTGACCGCCTCCCCCTGATGGTGGTGCAACCTTGCCAGGCCAAAGAGGAAGACAATGCAGCCAGTTCTGATGAGACAGGATAAGCTAGGGTCAGATGGAAGGGGAGGAGGACCTCCCTTATCTGTGGACTTGGAGAGTGGCATAGGAGGAGAAGAAATAAGGAGGATGGGATTGGGAGGGGAGGAGGAAGGGGCTACAGCTGGGATACAAAGTGAATAAACAGTAATTAATATAAAAAATTAATAATAAAAAACTGCAGATATATCAACAGACATTCAGAAGAAAGAAAAATGCCACAGCATTTGGAAAGAGGCTTCCTTAAAAGTGACTCTCTTGGTCAATTTGTTACTTCTTGATGTATTTAAATTGTTCCTGTTTGATGTGTACTTATACAAAAGTTAATTTGTTTTTTGTTTTGTAAAGCAGGAAGAACTGGAATTTGACATATGTGACATATAAAATTATCTACTTGCTGACATGAGAATGAACACAAATTCTGCTTATGATGTTATGGCTTTTAAGAACATTTTTTCTTCAGGGTTTTAAAAATGATTTTAGTATGAATATCATAAAAATAATGATCTAGATGGAAATTAATAAACAGTAATATTTTATATCAAAGTAAATTTTTACAGCCGTAAAACTATTTGGAAAACTAAAATGAAAGGCTTTTATCTCAACAATAGAAAAACTTGTGTTTTATATATAGGTGAATAATAGATCTATCAGTGTACTTGTATATATCCATGTATATACATTTTTATGGAATAAAAAAGAATAACAATTGTTGTGAATAGTAGTATAGATGTGTTTATGTTTACAGTTTTTTAATCAAACTGGCATACATATTATACACAGTAATTTTAGGTTGCCAAAAAAATCTAAAATGTGAAAGAATGACTTTAGAGGCCAAGCTTCTATTATTAAAAATTAGTTTTCCAATGAGGTAAAAGGGTATAATGTTTAATCATAATATTTTTATATTGTAGACTATCTTAAAACTCTAAAATAGCATATAGGTTTTTTTCAATATATGTAGAATATATTAAATTCTAAGTTATCTTACTTTTATAAATTTCTAATAGATTCCTGTATAGGGTAATTTTTCTATCATTGTACAGATTTATAGTCTGTTTTGAAGGAACATGACCTAAAAAGTTTAAAATTAAGTAATTAAATATGACTTTTAAAAGACCGGAACATCTGAGAAAAAAGGCTACCCAAATTTCATAGTCTATTTGGATATCAACTTTTTCACTAAATTTATTTACAAAAAGCTTTGCCTACTTTAGTAGCCTTGTCTTTTATTTGACATTTCTTACTTACAAATTGCCTTTTACTAATATAATTTTAAACTTAAAAAATATTCTTAATATTAGTGTTTTATTTATCAGACAGACTGTCATAGAAATACAGAGGCCAGCTAATGGTTTATGAGTTCAAGCTGAGCAAAATATAGCTAACTTTGTCTTGCTTGACATTTCATCAAAACCTCTGTTGAGTTGCAGTGTTTGCTGACATATTTATTGAACCCTCACAGCTTGAACTATGCCATCAAGCTTGCTGACATTGCTGAGATTATATCTAAATGCATGTAGAAGCTAAGGAGGAAATAGAAAAATAACTTAAAAACAATTGTAGGTCTATTTAATTAATTATTCATGTATAGTCCTTAATTTATTTATTTGTTTCTTTCCCTTAAATCCTTGTTTAATAATTTCCCTCCTCTAGTCTTCACATATACCGTGGTAAAAGAGAAATCAATGGATCTCACCTTGGATTGAGTGCCAAAATCCTGTGGGATTTATTAAAATACAGCCTCTTGGGCCCCACACCCACAGTTACTAATATAGCCTTTGTGAGCTGGTGTCCAAGAATTTACATTTATAACAAGTTTCTGAGAGAATGCTGATGCTATTTAAAGCCAAATAACAAAAGTTTTCCTAACACCAAGAACAGGCTGCAGACAACCTTCTGGCTCTTTACACATGGTATCTATGCAGTGTTAGAAAAAGTTTCCTAAAGAAATAAAGAAGTTAAAAGGCAATAAATCAAACAATCCAATTAAAAATAGGATATGGAGCTAAACAGAAAATTCTCTATAGAAGAATAGAGAATGGCAGAGAAATACTTAAAGAGATGCTCAATGTCCTTAGCCAAAAGAGAGATGCAAATCAAAACGACCCTGAGATTTCACCTTAAACCCATCAGAATGGCTAAGATCAAAAACTCGAGTGACAACACATGCTGGAGAGGTTGTGGAGAAAGGAGAACCCTCCTCCATTTGTGGTGGGAATGTAAGCTTGTACAAACACTTTGGAAATCAATCTGGTTCTTTCTTAGACAATTAGGAATACTGCTTCCTCCAGATCCAGCTATACCACTCCTAGGCATATATCTAAAAAATTCTAAAGTACACAACAAGGACATTTGCTCAGCCATGTTTGTTGCAGCTTTATTTGTAATAGCCAGAACCTGGAAATGACCCAGATGTCCCTGAACAGAAGAATGGAAACAGAAATTGTAGTACATCTACACAATGGAATATTACTCAGCAATTAAAAACAAAGAAATCACAAAATTTGCAGGCAAATGGTGGAATCTAGAAAAGAACATCCTGAGTGAGGTATCCAAGAATCAGAAAGACACACATGGTATAAAATCACTTATAAGTGGGTAATAGACCTATAAGATAGGATAAACATCCTAAAATCTGTATACCTAAAGAAGATAAACAAGAAAGAAGACATGGGGTAAGATGATCAATCCTCACTTAGAAAGACAAATGGGATGGACATTGGAAGTAGGAGAAAACAAGCAACAGGACAGGAACCTACTAGAGAGGGCCTTTTAAGGAATCTACCTAGCAGTGTATCAAAGCAGATATTAAAACTCATATCCAAACCTTGGCCAGAGTGCAGAGAATCATATGAAAGAATGGGGAGTTAATATGACCCGGAGAGGACAGGAGCTCCACAAGGACACAATATATCAGGGCACAGGGGTCTTCTATGAAAGTGTTCCTCCAACCAAGAACCATGTAGTCGTATAACCTAGAACCCCTGTTCGGATATAGCTAATGGTAGCTCAGTATCCAATTGGGTTCTCTAGTAAGGCAAAGAAGTACTATTTCTGATATGAACTCAGTGACTGACTCTTTGACCCTTCCCCTCTCCCCCTGAGGAAGTAGCAGCCTTGCTAGGCCACAGAGGAGGACACTGAAGCCAGTCCTGAAGATACCTGATAAAATAGGGTCAGACTGAAGGGGAGGAGGAACTCCCCTATCAGTGGACTTGGAGAGGGACAGGGAGGAGTTGAGGGAGGGAGGGTGGGATTAGGAGGGAATGAGGGAGAGGGCTATGGCTGGGATACAAAGTGAATAACCTGTGATTAATATAAAAATGTATAAAAAATGTTTCCTAGTATACAAGAAAATAAACACATATCCATTCCCAGTCTGAGGACTATATTCTATTAAGGTTTCTCAAAATACTGAATACATTTTAAAGATCTACTTTCCATTTGAAATTACAATTAAATTTACATAACAGTGAAATTGGTATTGATTGAGATTAACAGTTAGTCATTAAGCCTCAAATAGGTACAGAATGAATTTTAATGACTCCTTTAATTCTAATGCTTTGTGACTTTTCAAGAATTTATTAATTGCTTCTTAAATAGAAGAAAGTATGATTTGTGTATTATATGAGTACTCGTTCTGTACTGCATTTCATGCTCTCTTCCTGAGTTGGTATTCCAACTCCCTCTACTGAGGCCCCAATTTAGACACTCAATTTGTGACAAGACTGAATATTTTACTAATTATAATGCCTAATAACATTAAAGTATGACATTGAAAATGTTAATACCTAAAGCCAAGGATTCAAAAATTATACCTTTGCTGTTCATTTCAGATTATATGCTCATTCATGATGGCTCACATTTTTAGGTAAAATTTAAGTTTTGGATGTATTATAGTGGAGTATGTAGTTTAAATAAAAAGTACATTTTCTAGTGGAATGTAATCTCTATGTTTCATATGTTGTAGATGTTCATATCTTAGAATTGGGGTACATGAACATTCAAAGATGTAAAAAGTTTTATTACAATGATATTTTCAATTTCCTGAATTAAACATGTTAAAGCAGCATACCTATTTACTTTAGGTTTTCCTCTGCATTTTCTTTGGATCAGTCTTAGCACAAACTTTTAAAATCATCACAGTTTTGTTGGCATTTCAGGGCTATCTTCATTCAAATACTATTTCAATTGAATGAACTGAGCTTGATGCTCAGAATCAAACAATGTATTTTGGCCTGGCTCACTGATAAGTTCATCATAAAAACAATAAAATAGGGAGGGCAAGATGGCTGCGCCAGGACAACTCTCATTCTGACCAGGAGCACAGCAGGATCAGCACAGGGACCAGCAATCAGAACTTGCAGCCATAAAACACAAGTGATTGTGTTTCCCAGGTGAGAGGATACCCCATGATAGGGGATTCAATCAGCTTCAACTCACCCAGCTAAACCACAGAAGAGAATCCTGTTTAGCCAGGCTCTTGGTCGCCAGCCCAGAGCCACATGCCAGCATGCTCTGATCACTGTCCCAGACTGAACTGTGGGCATCACAACATCAGAGACTATGATTTCCAGTCGAGAGATAACCCCAACGTGCAGAAAACGATTGGGACAGACCTTAGGTCACCCAGACATCCCCTGGAAAAGACTCGGGTTCCTCAGGTGCCCAGGAGACAGCCCAGAGCCAGAGGTGGGGAAACAGGCACCTGCACAGAGCCCTGCTTACGTGCCTGATTCACTGCCCCAGATAGAACTGTGGTCCCCAGGGGATCAGAGACTGAGTTTCCCTGCCTGGTGCAAACCCACAGTGAGGGAAATGGCTGTTCTGATCTCAGAGCATTCAGATGATATCACCATCCCGAAAAGGTCTTCGGAAAAGTTAAGTAGTTTCGGGAGACGCCCAGGTAACCAATCACCAAAAAGGCAGAAAGACAGAGCCACGTAGTTTCTGTGCCTGCAGTTTCTACTTACCATCACAGACAGAAAGGCTGTCCCCAAAGCAAAGACTGGGTATCCCTGTCAGGAGGAAACCCAACAGCAGGGGTATAATCAGGTCCAATGCTCAGGACACCCAACACCAAAAGACTTTCTGGATTCACACATACTCTAGGCTCTAGCCTTCTACTAAAGGTGAGCACTGTGCTCAGCTGCTATTATTGAATACCTACAGGGCACTGGGCACACAGCTACATCCTCAGACCTACAAAAGCCAGAAAGCCATTACAGTAGATCTCAGATACTGCGCCAAGGATCAACCAGTTATCCCTAGCTAGACTGACAAAGCTGTGGGAATCCTTGGTTCTTCAAGAGGGCTGCACCCAAAAATTACACCTTAAGAGCAACAGCTGCTGCTCACTAAATTCAGAGCAAGAAACCCAGCAGCAGGGCAGTCATCACGAGGAACTCTCCTGATGAGAGGAGAGCCTTCCTGAATACCACATTTAACATACAGATGCATACACCTGAAGTGAACTGTGACAATTCCTGAGAAGCACCACCATTCAGTTGACCATACCCCAAAAGCAGAGGAGAACTTCAGAAACCCGCCAAGTGGATTCTCCCGCCCCAGGACTCAACAGGCACAAGAAATTAACAGACAACACCTGAGACAGAGAGATGGGTAGAGGCCAGCGAAAAAGCACAACCAACAAAAAGCAAAGCAATATGGCATCCCCAGAACCCAGTTATCCAGGAGCAAATAGCCCTGGACACCCTAACATAAGTGTAATTCAAAAAGATGACCTTACATCTATGCTTATGAAGAGGTTAATGGAGGAAGTAAATAAAATGTGTAAAGAATTAGGGAAAGATATAATAAAAGAGATTATGGTCATCCATAAAAAAATACAGGAAGATGCAGCCAAACAGTTGGTGTCACTGAAAGAAATAAAAGAAACAGAGGGGCGTTCAAACAAACAGCTGAAGGAATTGAAGGAAAAACAGGAAAATAAAGTCGGACAGGTGAAGGAAATGAACAAAATGGTTCAAGATCTGAAGATAGAATTGGAAAAATTAAAGACAACACAAATGGAGGAAATCATGGAGAGGGAGAACATAAGAAACAAAACAGGAACTACAGAGGTAAGCATAACCAACAGACTATAGGAGATGGAAGAAAGAATCTCAAGTGTGGAAGATAGAATGGAAGAAATCGATGTATCCTTCAAAGAAAATAATAAATATAAAAAAGTCCTGATACAAACCATCCAAGAAATCCAAGACAACATAAAAAGACAAAACCTAAGAATAATAGGAATAGAGGAAAAAGAAGATTCCCTCCTCCAAGGCCAGAAAAACATTTTCAACAAAATCATTGAAGAAAATTTCCCCAACTTAAAGGGGAGGCCTATAAGAATACAAGAGACCTACAGAACACCTAATAAATTAGACCAGAAAAGAAACTCTTCCTGTCACATAATAATCAAAACAGTAAGTATACAGAACAAAGAAAAATGCTAAAAGCTGCAATGGAAAAATGCCAAGTAACATATAATGGCAAACCCATCAGAATCACACCTGACTTCTCAACAGAAACTATGAAAGCCAGAAGAGCCTGGATGGATGTCATGCAGACCCTAAGAGAACACAGATGTCAGCCTAGGCTACTTTACCCAACAAAATTCTCAGTTCTCATAGACAGAGAAAACAAGATACTCAACGACTTAAACAAATTTCAACAATACCTACACACAAATCCAGCCTTACAGAAGATACCAGTAGAAAAAATACAACCCAATAAAAATAACTACTTTCAAGAAATCACAGGAAATAAATAACCTCACTACAGCAAAACAAAAAGTAGCTGAACACTCAAACACACTACCATGGCCAACATCAATATCAAAGGATCTAACAGCCACTGGTCATTAATGTCCCTCAAAATCAATGGACTCAATTCTCCAATAAAAAGACACAGACTAACAGAATGTATGCGTAAACAAGACCCAACAATCTGTTGCATACAAGAAACACACCTAAATCACAAAGATAGACATTACCTAAGAGTAAAGGGCTGGAAGACAGTTTTCCAAGCAAATGGAACCAAGAAGCAAGGAGGAGTGGCCATTCTAATATCTAATAATGTAGATTTTCAAGCAAAATTAATCAAAAGAGATAGAGAAGGACACTTCATACACATCAAGAAAAAATCCACCAGGAAGATATCACAATCCTGAACATCTATGCCCCAAATACAAGGGTAACCACATTTGTAAAAGAAAATTAAAAAAAAAATTAAACCACACATAGACCCCCACACATTAATAGTGGGCGACTTCAACACTCCACTCTCAACAAAGGACAAGTCAACAAAACAGAAATTAAACAAAGGAACACAAACTCTGACAGAGATCATGAATCAAATGGACCTCACGTAAATCTACAGAACCTTTCACTCAAACTCAAAAGAATTCACCTTCTCAGAAACTCATGGAACCTTCTCCAAAATAGACCATATAGGTGGTCAAAAAGCAAGCCTCAACAGATACAAGAAGATTGAAATAACTCCTTTTATCCTATCTGATCACCTTGGATTAAAACTGGACGTTAATGAGAAAAATAGCTAAAGGCCTACACACACATGGAAACTGAACAACTTGCTTCTAAATGACAGCTGGGTCAGAGAAGAAATAAAGAAATTAAAGTCTTCCTAGAATTCAATGAAAATGAAGGCACAACATACCCAAACTTATGGGACACAAAGAAAGCAGTGCTAAGAGGAAAGTTCATAGCACTAAGTGCCTTCAAAAAGAAATTTGAAACATCTCATGCAAGCAACTTAATGGCTCACTTAAAAGACCTAGAAAAAAAGAAGTAGACACAACAAAGAGGAGTAGACGGCTAGAAATAATCAAACTCAGGGCTGAAATCAATGAAATAGAAACAAATAAAACAATTCAAAGAATCAATAAAACCAAGAGTTGGTTCTTTGAGAAAATCAACAAGATAGGCAAACCCTTAGCCAAACTAACTAAAAGGCAGAGAGAAACTATCCAAATCCATAAAATCAGAAACAAAAAGTAGGACATAACCACAGACACTGAAGAAAACCAAACAATAATTAGGTCTTACCTCGAAAGCCTATATGCCACAAAATTTCAAAATCTAAATGAAATGGACAATTTTCTTGACCGATTCTACATGCCAAAGCTGAATCAAGACCAGGTAAACCAATTAAACAGTCCTATATCCCCTAAGAAAATAGAAGCTGTCATCAAAAGTCTACCATGCAAAAAAAGCCTAGAGAAAGATGGTTTCAGTGCCAAATTCTACCAGACCTTCAAAGAAGAGCTAACACCAATACTCTTCAAACTATTCCACAAGATAGAAACAGAAATATCACTACCAAATTCATTCTATGAAGCCACAGCCACCTTGGTACCTAAACCTCACAAAGACCTAACGAAGAAAGAAAATTTCAGGCCAATCTCCCTCATGAACATTGATGCAAAAATACTCAACAAAATACTTGCAAACCAAATCCAAGAACACATCAAAGACATCATCCACTATGACCAAGTAGGCTTCATCGCATGCATGCTGGGGGGGGGGGTTCAATATACGGACATCCATCAATTTGATCCACCACATAAACAAACTGAAGGAGAAAAACCACATGATCATCTCCTTAGATGCTGAAAAGGCATTTGGCAAAATCCAACATCCATTCATTTTTAAAGTCTTGGAGAGATCAGGGATACAAGTCACATACCTGAACATAGTAAAGGTGATATACAGTAAGCCTATAGCCAACATCAAACACAATGGAGAGAAACTTAAATCATTCCCATTGAAATCAGGGACAAAGCAAGGCTGTCCACTCTCCATGTCTCTTCAACATTGTTCTTGAAGTCCTACCTAGAACAATAAGAAAATTGAAGGATACCAAGGGGCTACAAATTGGAAAGAAAGAAGTCAAAGTATTACTGTTTGCAGATGATATGATAGTATACCTGAGTGATCCCAAAAATTCTACCAGGGAATGCCTACAGCTGAATAACACCTTCAGCAAAGTGGCTGGATACAAACTTAACTCAAAAAAATCAGTAGCCTTCCTGTATACCAAATACAAAAGGGCCGAGAAAGAAATTAGGGGAACAACACCCTTCACAATGGCCACAGAGGACACAAAGTACCTTGGTGTGACCCTAACCAAGCAAGTCAAAGACTTGTATGAAAAAAATTTCCAGTCTCTGAAGAAAGAATTAGAAGAAGATATCAGAAGATGGAAAGATCTCCCATGCTCATGGCTTGGCAGGATTATTATAGTAAAAATGGCTGTCTTATCAAAAGCAATCTACAGATTCAATGCTGTACTAGAGAGCAATGGTCATAAAAACTGCAGGTAACTGGCATAGAAACAGACTGGTGGATCAATGGAATCAAATAGAAGACCCTGACATAAATCCAAACACTATGGACACCTGATTTTTGACAAAGCAGCCAAATCCACTTAATGGAAAAAAGACAGCATCTTTAACAAATGGTGTTGGTCTAACTGGAAGTCTACCTGTAGAAAAATGCAAATAGATCCATATTCATCACCCTGCACAAAACTAAAGTCCAAGTGGACATAAAACCAAACATACTAAACCGCTTAGAAGAAAAAGTAGGGAATACCCTTGAACTCATTGGCACAAGAGACAACTTCCTGAACAGAACACCAACAGCACAGGCTCTAAGAGCCACAATCAATAAATGGGACCTCATGAAACTGAAACCTTCTGTAAAGCAAAGGACACTGTCCTGAGAACAAAACGACAGCATTTAGATTGGGAAAGGATCTTCACCAACCCTCTATCTGACAGAAGGCTAATATCCAGTATATATAACGAACTATAGAAGTTAAACAGCAAAAAATCAAGCAATCCAATTAAAAAATGGGGTACAGAACTAACCAGAGAATTCTCTGTAGAGAAATATCAAATGGCAGAGAAACATTTAAAGAGATACTCAACATCCTTAGCCATCAGGGAAATGCAAATCAAAACGACCCTAAGATTTTACCTTACACCCATCAGAATGGCTAAGATCAAAAATGCAAGAGACAACACATGCTGGAGAGGTTGTGGAGAAACTGGTACACTCCTCCACTGCTGGTGGGTATGTAAAGTTGTACAACCACTCTGGAAAGCAATCTGGTGCTTTCTCAGACAACTAGGAATAGGGCTTCCTCAAGATCCAGCTATACCACTCCTAGGCATATATCCAAAAGATTCTCAAGTACACAATAAGGATATTTGCTCAGCCATGTTTATAGCAGCCTTACTTGTAATAGCCCAAAGATGTAAACATCCCAGATGCCCCTCAGTGGAGGAATGGATGCACAAATTGTGGTATATATACACAATGGAATATTACTCAGCAATAAAAAAGAAGGAAATCATGAAATTTGCAGGTAAATGGTGAGATCTGGAGAAGATCATCCTGAGTGAGCTATCCCAGAAGCAGAAAGACGCACACGGTATATACTCACTCATATAGACAAATAATATAGAATAAACCTACTAAAATCTTTAAACCTAAATAAACTAATCAAGAGGGAGGACTCTTGCTAAAATGCTCATTTCCTATACAGAAAGGCAAAGAGGCTGGACATCAGAAGAAGGAGAAAAGAGGGAAGAAGTCAGGAGCCTGACTGAGAGGACCTCTGAAAAGCTCTGCCCTGCAGACTATCAATGTAGATGCTGAGACCTATGGGCAGCCTTTTATCAGAGTGAAGGTAATCTTAGGAAAGAAGTAGGAAACAGTAAGATCTGGAGAAGACAGGAATTCCACAAGGAGAGTAAGAGAACCAAAAAATCTGAGCACAGTGGTCTTTCCTGAGACTGATATTCCAACCAAGGACTATGCATGGAGATAACCTAAGACCCCTGCACAGATGTAGCCCATGGCAGTTCAGTATCCAAGTGGGTTCCATTGTAATAGGAACAGGGACTGTCTCTGACATGAACTGATTGGCCTTCTCTTTAATTACCTCCCCCTGAGGGGGAAGCAGTATTACCAGGCCACAGATGAGGACAATGCAGCCACTCCTGATGAGACCTAATTGACTAGGATTAGAAGGTAGAAAAAGAAGTCCTCCCCTATCAGTGGACTTGTGGAGGGGCATGCATGTAGATGGTAGAGGAATTGAGGGATTGGGATGGGAGGAGGGAGAGAACCACAGGGGGGATACAAAGTGAATAAAGTGTAATTAATAAAGAAAAATAAAATAAAATAAAATAAAAAAAATAAAATAAAATAAAATAAAAAAATAAAATAAAATAAAATAAAATAAAATAAAATAAAATATGGACGGGGAAGAGGACTTCCCCTATAGGTGGACTGGCGGAAAGGCATGTGAAGAGAACAGATAGAGAAACTGGGGGTCTGATTGAGAAGGGATAAGGGAGGAAAAAAAGAAAAAGAAACTCTTTAATGATTAAAGAAACTGAATTACTAGCATAGATAATACTTGTCTGTCTGTTTTATTAAATAATGGCTTTACTTATTAAAATAAAGTCATTCTTAAAAATATTTTAAGGTGTAAATTTTAGAAGAGGGATTAACATTGTACTGTTCTTTCATATTCTTTGCCTATCATCATAGAACCTTTAGCAATTCAAACATATAGAGATCATAATGGTTAATCAGTAGATAATCTAAATTAAAGAATCAATGAGTACAAACAAATGTGCCCAAAAGAAGATGAGAGTTTTTATAAGGCATTTTGGTTTGTGTTTATTTTTACTACTCTTGAATTTCATTGAAAACTCATTTTAGACTTTGAAAATACAACCATATATTCACCTTACCAAATTTGTTTCCTTATTTTTATTTATTTTTACTTATTTTTTTTTGGATTTTTTTTAAGCTTATATTTATTATCCAGTCAAGATTCACATCATATAAGTGTGGAAGCAAAGCTGAATTTAATTATCTTTTAAGTGTTCCAGAATATTATTTCCAAAAATTAACTATCTTTCTTTATGAGACAAGGTCTTACTATGTAGCTCTGGCTGGCCTGGAGCTTGCTATATAGTTCCGACTACATTGAACTCACAGAGTCACAGACCTCTGCCTCATAAGCACTGGGATTAAAGATATGTGCTATCATGACCAATTTTTGTGGGTTTTGTTTGTTTGTATGGTAAGGCAGAAGTCATCTCTTTAGCAACACACGTGTGTTTGCACAAGTGTAGACATGCACACACATACTCACACACACAGACACACACACACACAAAGATGAATGCATGTTCCTCTATATATTTTGTTTGGGGGCCAGCACTTGAAATTAAAGTAAGAACTTGAAGAAAAAAAGAGAGCTGTAGTAGGTTCATTTTTTTTTTCTGTTTAGTCAAAGTCAGTTGCTGCTCCATCATATGGAAAGTGTTGTGAATATTCATTATGAAACTACGAGAGAAAAAGGAAAGTTTAGAAGAGATTTCAACTTGTTAGATTCTGCATGGAATACTTTCATGTTGTCAGAAACAGAAATAAGGTTCTGCTTTGCTTAACAACATACTCAAGTTGTAATCCAGGAACCTGTGGGAAAGTTCTTTTTAATTAAACTTAACTAATTTTGAAAATACATTATGGAAAGGTTTTTTTAAAGTTAAAGGACCATGTCTGTCTAATAAAATATGACTAAGGGGTGCAGATATTCTCACTAAATTATCAAGGAAATATACAAAAGTCTCTTTGCAATAAAAAAAAAATGAGAATTGATTTCTACTAAAGGTCTTACATGAAGAGCAATGACATAAAGTTCTCACAGTATAGTTAAAGGCTATGAAATTATCCATGATGATCAGCTTCATTCTCTTATTATACTGGAATATACCTTAAATGACTATTTTAATCTTAAAAAAGACATTAATTTTACAAATTTAAGGGATACAATGTGAGTTTTTAATACATATGCAACTTTTTCTATTTAAACAGTATAAATATCAACTGAATTTAAATAAGTTCATTGAGTATCCATATTATTATATACAGTAGAATACATTGCTTATTCAACAGATTTTCTGACTTAAACACCATTGTAATTATAACTGTCATACCTAAGCTCAACAATACTAAAACTAAGGTATACCACATGTGAAGACATTCCAGTTTGGAAAATAATTTGTGTGAACTACCCTGCTGTTTGAATTTGTTATAGTTCAATTGTAGTTATTAATCAGATAATATTTGATTAATCTGACCAAAATACTGTCAGATTCCTGCAAACAGAGTTTTAAAAACACTTACCTTAGACATTTCCAGAACTCTGAAAATATGTCTATTCTATTTAGGGAAGCACAAAACAACATGAATATATGATTTTTACCTCCAACTGCCAGATATACCACATTTAAAAAAAAAAAGAATATGTATATAATAGTTTTGAAACATAAAAATGCATTTGTGGTTAAGAAATTTCCAATTAGCCTATTCTTATTTGCCTGTTAGGGTTTGTTTTTCTTGTTGTTTTGGTTGTTTTTTAGAATTGGAACTCTGGGAAGCACTCCCTTCCAAAATTTGTCTATATTTCTGGGCTCCTTAGAAATTTCATCCAGAATACAACAGAAGAAGATGCTAATGCCACAAGAAAAGACCCTTAATCATTAGAGGTGGGAGCCCTTGAAACAATCACTTAGTTAATTCATCTTTGGTTGGGCTTTTGGGAGTGGTGCTCTTCACAAAATTTTAAACTTGAACAGTGAGATTGAGGGCTATTTGTCCCCAGCAGTCACATGCTTACTAATACACACTTAATTGCTTCCTTGTGTTTCTTCATCTCACTTTATCTACATTCTCATGCTTTCTGAAATCTACATGTCTAATTGTAGCTGCTGTGATGAAAAACAAAAGATTATTTGGGGCCAAGAAACTTAACATATAGAGGAAGGAGGTGAGTGTAAGGAAATACAGGCAAGGTAACTTTGCTCTGTTTAGTAAGTAGAAAGGAAAGAGGAGTTTGTAAATATAAAAACTTAAAAAGTCTAAAAATAAATGATATAAGAATATGTGCCAGGTACCCAGTATCTGAACAGAGGGATCATGGAACAACAGAGAAAGTGAACATACATTACCCTATTTGGGGCATCTATTCTAAATAAATGTATTCAGTTATGTGGTTTCTACCAACTTTCCTTTGTTCTTTGTGATGTTGACCTCTATTGTGAAAGGTTCTTGCTGAAAAATTTTCAACAACAGTGGGATACAGGTGAAGATGGACACTGATTATTTGTGAAGATATGAACTCTATATTGGTGTTTCCTTAAAAAAGAGAAGTAGGGGATTCGGTAAGATGGTGGCACCAGGATGACTCTCCTTCTGACCAGCAGCACAGCAGGATCAGCAGTGACCAGGAGTCAGAACTCTTGGCTCTAAAACACAAGTGGTTGTGTTTCCCAGGTGAGAGGATACACCAGAGTGGGGGATTCAATCAGCTTCAACTCACCCAGCTAAACTGAAGAAAAGATCCCGGTCCACCAGGCGCTTGATCACCAGCCTAGATCCACATGTCAGTGTGCTCTGATCACTGACTCAGACTGAACTGTGGGCCCCACAACATCAGAGACTGGGATTTCCAGTTGAGAGAAAACCCCATGGTGCAGGAAATGATTGGGACCGACCTTTGGTCACCGAAATATTCCCTGAAAAAGACCAGGGGTTCCCCGGGCACCCAGGAGCCAGCCCAGAGCCAGAGCTGGGGACAAAGGCATCTGCATAGAGTCCTGCCTGTGCACCTAACTTGTAGCACCAGATAGAACTGGGGGTCCCAGAGCACCAGAGACTGATTTTCTCTGTCAGGTGCAAACCCACAGGGAGGGGAACAGTTGGTCTGATCTCAGAGCACTCAGCCGATATGATACCACCACCCCAAAAAGGTCTCAGGAAAAATTACCCAGTTTGGGCAGACACCCAGGCACCCAATCGCCAGAAAGGCTGAAAGGCAGAGCCACGCAACTCTTTGCCTGTGGGTTCTACTTGCCATCACAGACAGAAAGGCTGTCCCTAAAGCAAAGATTGGGTGTCCCTGTCAGGAGAAACCCCACAGTGGGGGGATCATCAGGTCCAATGCTCAGGACACCCAGCTCCAAAAGACTTTCTGGATTCACGCAGACTCTAGGTTCTAGCCTTCTACTGCAAGCATGAGTGCTGTGCTCACCCGCCATTATTGAGTACCAGTAGGGCACTGGGGTATACAGCTGCATCCTCAGACTTACAAAAGCCAGAGCTCCAGAGCAACAGCCCTCAGATACTGCTCCAAGGTTCAACCAGTTATCCCTAGCTAAACTGAGAAAACTGTGGGAATCCCTAGTTCTTCAAGAGGGCTGCACCCAAAAAATTACACCTTAAGAGCAACAGCTGCTGCTCACTAAATTCAGAGCAAGAAACCCAGCAGCAGGGCAGCCATCACCAGGACCTCTCCTGATGAAAGGAGAGCCTTCCTGAACACGACAGTTACCACACAGGTCCATATGTCTGAAGTGAACTGTGACAATTCCTGAGAAGCACCACCATTCAGTTGACAATACCCCAAGAGCAGAGGAGAATTTCAGAAACCAGCCAAGTGGATTCTCCTCACCCCAGGACCCAGGAGGCATCAGAAATTAACAACACCTGAGACAGAGAGATGGGTAGAGGCCAGAAAAAAAAAAAAGGCAAATCAATATTTCATCCCGAGAACCCAGTAGGTCAGGGCATCCTAACAAAAATGAAATAGGAAAAGATGACCCTACATCTCTGCTTATGAAAAAAGTTAATGGAGGAAGCATGTAAAATGTGTAAAGAATTAGGGGAAGGTATAATAAAACAGATTATGCCATCAGTAAAGAAATACAGGAAGATGCAGCCAAACAGATTGTGGTATTCAGAGAGGAAATACTTAAATCACTGAAAGAAATAAAAGAAACAGAAGAATGTTCAAAGAATCAGGTGAAGGAATTGAAGGAAAAACAGGAAAATATAGTCAGACAGGTGAAAGAAATCAACAAAATGTTTCAAAATCTGAACATAGAATGGGTAATATTAAAGAAAACACAAATGGAGGAAATCAAGGAGAGGGATAATCTAGGAAACAAAACACAACTACAGAGGTAAGCATAACCAATGGACTACAAGAGAAGGAAGAAAGAATCTCAGGTGTGGAAGAGAAAATGGAAGAAATCGATGTAAACGTCAAAGAAAATAATAAATATAAAAAAGTCCTGACACAAACCATTCAAGAAATCCAAGACAACATAAAAAGACAAAACTTAAGAATAATAGGAATAGAGGAAAAAGAAGATTCCCTCCTCCAAGGCCCAGAAAATATTTTCAACAAAATCATTGAAGAAAATTTCCCCAACTTAAAGGGGAGGCCTATAAGAATACAAGAGGCCTACAGAACACCTAATAAATTAGACCAGAAAAGAAAATTCTCCTGTCACATAATAATCAAAACAGTAAGTATATACTCACTTATATAGACATATAATATCGGATAAACCTATTTAAATCTGTACACCTAAAGAAACTAAGCACAAGGGAGGTCTCTTGCTAAAATGTTCAATTCCTATACAGAAAGGCAAAGTGGATGGACATCAGAAGGAGAATAGAAGGAAGTCAGGAACCTGACATAGAGGACCTCTGAAAAGCTCTGCCCTGCAGACTGTCAATGTAGATGCTGAGACATATGGGCAACCTTTGGGCAGAGTGCAGGGAATCTTAGGAAAGAAGTAGGAAACACTAAGATCTGGAGAGGACAGGAACTCCACAAGGAGAGCAACAGAACCAAAAAATCTGATCATAGGGGTTTTTCCTGAGACTTAAACTCCATCCAAGGACTATACATGGAGATAACCTCAGACCCCTGCATAGATTTAGCCCATGGTAGTTTAGTATCCAAGTGTGTTCCATTGTAATAGGCACAGGGACTGTCTCTGACATTAACTGATTGGCCTGTTCTTTAATTACCTCCCCTATGGGGGAAGCAGCATTACCAGGCCACAGAAGAAGACAATGCAGCTACTCCTGATGAGACCTAATTGACTATGATCAGAAGGAAGGAAAAGAATACCTCCCCTATCAGTGGACTTGTGGAGGGGCATGCATGCAGAGGGTGGAGGAATGGATGGATTAGGATGGGAGGTGGAAGGGAACCACAGGGGGATACAAAGTGAATAATGCATAATTAATAAAGAATTAAAAAATTAAAATTAAAATAAAAGAAAAGGAAGTAGACAATTAGGGAAAGAAAACAGTAGTTATAACTTTCTTGAGGATTATGGAATATATATATGTGTGTGTGTGTTAATATGTTATGTAATTGATTATATATGTATATTTTCCATAACCTTTCAGAGATTCAGTAATATGATTGAATCAAATGTCCTGACAATTGTATGAAGCCAGTTATAATAGGTTTATATAAACTTGATTTTATAAATATTATCTGTATTACAATGCACACATAAATGTGTAATGCATATATTTATATCTATAGTTCAGCAATTATAGTTGTGAGGTTCTTCTTCGCATGTGACACTCAAGTAGTCAGTTAGGCTATATATCAAAGTAGATAGCATGTGAAATAATAGTGAATTACAGACATTTCAGTAGGAGAGAAGTTGTAGTTGGCAGTAATTGTAATTGTAGGAGGAAGGTTTTGTTTATAAAGAAAAAAACACACTTTTAAATTGAGAAGGCAAATACCACACCACTGTAGATACTGGCACCAATGCATAAAAAGTAGTGTAAGAAACTGACAAATAGACACGTTGGCTGTGGTAGTAAGATACCCATGATGCAAGAAAACCTACGCTGAGACTACTCAAAAAAATCTAGTTGCAAGATACTTATGATGGGCAACATATGGTTATCACATAACAAAGCTATTTCATTTCAGAGACTTTAGTTCAGTCATTAATCTTATCACAAATCCATTCTTTTTGTAAATGCATTTTGAGTGGACTTTTAAACTCATATACAGATGAGGATTTGTATACATATATGTAAATATATATTATCATTTATTATAAATTATTCAATTTGTATCCCTGCTGTGGCCCCCTTCCTCATGTCCTCCCAATTCCACCCTCCCTCCATCTTCTCCCCCTATGTCCCTCCCCTAGTTCATAGTTACAGGAGATCCTCCTCCCCTTCTATATGACCCTAGCCTATCAGGTCTCATCAGGACTGGTCATATTTTCTTCCTCTGTGGCCTGGCAAAGCTGTACCCCCCAGGAGGAGATTATCAGAGTTCTGAGCCTGGGTTTTAGGTCCTCTCCATGATTTTTACGTAGCACTAACTACAGCAGTTGTTCCTGTTCTGTGTTCAAGAGTTAAATGAGCTTATACAGACGCTGCAAACAGTATTATTAAGCAATTACTATTCAAACTGTTGCATTTCCTAAAATTACTTGAGCAAGAATCTTGAATCTGTTCAACCTGAATGCATCTGATATCCTTAGCCAAGCTGGGGATGCAAATTAGAGAGCTTCTAGCTTTCCTAGTGATGAACCAGACATACTTTTCCTCCTTATGACTCTATGACTAATGACTTGAATTGCCTAAATTTCAAAAATTGTCAGAACCTAGAGCATAAGCCTATTTTATTTTTCTTGCTTATGTTTTGATTCACAGTATAAGGCTATACAGGGAAAATCTTATGTGTGATTGATTTTGAGTTCAGATCACCCTTTCTGTGGAAGAGTGCTGTATTATTCCTGACATTCTAGAGGTTTTTGCATGACAAAACCTCTAGTCTCAGTATCAAATGGACATTAGGAAGTTTGGAATGGCTTGTACACCAGGACTTTTCAGGAAGAGTTTTTGCTCCGACAGTGACCGTACACTTAGGACAGTTATTTTTCCACCATGGGCCTCAGTTTTCATATCTAAGAACACTGTTTCTCTCTGTCAGTTGTTCTCAGGGTCAAATGGAAAGAAATAACTAAGTTCAGTAAGTGTAAACTGAAAATAATGCCGAGCTTTTTTTTTTTTTTTCAGGCTTGGGGAGCTGTGACTAAGAAATGAAAATAATGTTTGCTATTTATTAATATATTGTGAAATTACTATTACAAATTGCCTTTTGCTAATATCATTTTAAACTTAAAAATATTCTTAATATTTGTGTTTTATTTATCAGACAGACTGTCCTAGAAGTACAGAGGCCAGCTAATGGTTTATGAGTTCAAGCTGAGCAAAATATAGCTAACTTTGTTTTGCTTGGTTACCAATTTTTTATGGTGAGATTACTGAAGAGATGAGGCCATGTCATAGAAATTTTTGACTACTGAATATAGGATATAATTAACTATGCTCACACTTTCCTGCATGATATTTCTGAACCTTATTCTGTCTGATTTTGTCTGAAAATTTTCACCTTTGGCCATGATCTCACTCATTTTCCACAACTTCTGACCCTGGATTCCACTACTTAAATTATATGAGCAACTTAATTTAACTTATTTCTAAATTAATTTTTCTTTTGAATTATTAAATTATTTTTTGAGAAAGTATCTGGATTCATAAACTCAAAGTCATT
>NW_026596402.1:867227-897130 GCF_907164565.1 Psammomys obesus
CATGTACAGGCTATCAATTGCTTATATGGAGATGCAACAATTATGCATTTAATAACTGTGTAACCAAAAGTCATGGCCATTATCCAATATGCTGTTTAATTCTCAATTTTCTAATGTAGTAGAATTTAGAACAATGTGAATGCTCTATTTGCAATGTGTTCACTATGTACTGTTTTTGTGGAACTGGGAATAAAACAGAAGGCTAGAGCCTTTGGCGTGCAAGTATCACCTAAAAAGATTTGAGGTGAGTAGTGTTATAAGCAGCATGAAATCTCTCTCCTATGCAGTTCTGTTCATTCACTTAGGATTTCTAATTAGCTCACTTCTTTCTTCTGTAATTCTGTCCTTCCATCTAACATTGCTTACAGTGTTTCCATCTTCAATAATCCAATTGAAGCACTGTAAATACAACATTATCTGTAACTGTCCTAAGCCTCACCTCATTCTAAGAAACATTGTTCCACATAATCATTTGTACATTTACTACTCAAATTAATTAATTGGTAATTATTTCTGTGGATAATGTCTGAACTTATACATCTCTGTAAAGTTATTGAAAGCAGGTATTATTTTTTTATATTCTTTGAAAAACATTAATACTGAGAATACTGAGTATAGTGTTTCTACATTTTGAATTCTTTGTTTATAAAGGTTTAGGCCATGGATTAATGTGTTTTCACATGACATTAACTAATACTACTTTCACGTAAAAGCTGACTTTTGTTGCTGTTTATTCCAAACTTATCGATAGTTTAGTGACAATCCACAATGGAACATCTCTTCTACTGTATTTCTTATGTTTCATAGAATATTTCATTATGTTTGTTTCAAAATAATAAATATTTGGTTTTAGGTCTCAAACACAGGACAAAGAGCTAAGGTGCCTATTTAAGATATCATATCAGACCTGGCCACCAGTTCTCCTAGCATCTCCCAGCACCTGCCTGTTACTAGTGCATATCACGAACCCTATCCTAAACTTTTTGAGCCCAGTGTCTGGGCTGCTCTTCCCCTAGTGGCCCTTCTATATAAAATCCAGCTATTTTGGTTACCTGTCTCTTTTTTGTCTACACTATAATCGCTGGGGTTCCTGGCTCTTCATTCTCCTCTCTCTCCTATCTGCTTACCTGCTCAGCTCAAGATCATGTTCACTCTGGATTCTCCCAGATGTCCTGCCTCTAGCTATGTATCCTTCATATCTAAAATAAACATTCTCTCCCACGGTACCTAAGAAAAATCCTGTCTCTCCTTTTTATTTCTTTGTTATTTTTTATTTCATTCATTGGGATGACTGATTATAGTATTTTTTTTTTAAAAAGATTAGATTTACTTTATTTATTAGGGTTAGTAATGTGTTTTATAAAAATCTTTATAAAAATGTTGACATGAATATAGGAATATATATGCCGCTCACATGGCTATTGCAGACTTATCTTTTATGCTAATTTTCTCAAAAACCTTTTTTATTTATTCTTTGAAAAGTTTATACATTTGTAGCTTGGTAAATATCTACCTTTATACCTCTCACACTCTTAAAGGAATGTGACTCTTTGTACTCTCAGTATCGATCATAGTATTTTTAAGGATGTGAAAAAGTACATGAAATTTTGTACATTTTTTTCCAAGATTCTTTTTTAATTTATAATTTTTATTTTTATATTAATTACAGTTTATTCATTTTGTATCCCAACTGTAACCCTCTCTCTCCTCCTTTTCTAATTCTACCCTCCCTCCCTTATCTCCTCCTATGCCCTTCTCCAGTCCACAGATAGTGGAGGTCTACAGTAGTAATTACATTATATTTTCAAGATTATATTGATTTATATTGTCACTATATTATAATACCAAGTTAGGAATACTAGAGGAAAAATGCTTCACTTTATATTTATTTATTTATTTATATCTATAGATTCAAGTGTTTGCCATGTATATCCTGGTATATGTCTGTGGACATGTGTGTAGAGGTAAGAGGACAAATTGTGCTAGAACTTTGTTTAGTAGGAAATATTAGCTAGCCAGATAACACCAGGAACCTGCCAGTACTCTATGCCATGATTTACTGCAAAAGAACATGATACCACACTCAGCTTTTTGCATAATTTCTAGAGATCATACTGAGATATTTATACTTACATGACTAGTGATTTAGTAACCAAACCATCCCCAAGAACTGCAAAAATATAAAAATATATTCAGTTTCCAAAACATGTTAGTAGTATGTGACATTTTTTGTATAACCAAAGTCCTAATGTTTTTATGTTTAAAATTATTTCTTTTGCCTAAATATTTAATATTTAGTATTGTAAATAACTGACAAAAGTTTATTCATTTTCCAAAGTCTAAATATTGTGTGAGAGAGAATCTCCTCAGGTTAAAATGCAATATGTATTTGTGACAATTGTTCTTCTGGGAAAAAGTTCACTAGTCATTTCCATAACATTTTTTATTGTTTATTATTATTAGTTACATTTTATTAATTCTGTATCCCAGCTGTATCCGTTCCCTTATTCCCTCCCAATCACACCCTCCCTCCCTCAGCTTCTCCCTGCCCCTTTCCAAGTCCATGGATTGGGGAGGACCTCCTCCCCTTTCGTCTGGCCCTGCTTTAACAGGTATCTTCAGGGCTGGCTTCAAAGTCCTCCTCTGTGTCCTAGCATGACTGCTCCTCCCTTGGAGGGTAGGGAGGTCAAAGAGCCTGCCATTGAGTTCCTGTCAGAGATAGTCCCTTTTCCTTTTACTATGAGAAACCAATTGGTTATTGAGCTACCACGAGCTGCGTCCAAGTAAAGGTTCTAGGTTATATCACTACATGGTCCTTGGTTGGAGAAACAGTTTCAGAAAAAAACCCTGTGCCCAGATATATTTGGTCCTTGTGAGGCTCCTATCCTTTCCCCGTTATATTAACTCTGCTTCTGCCGAAGGTTTGGTTATGAGTCTTAGTATATGTTTTGAAACGCTGTTTGGTAGGGTCTTTCAGATGCCTTCTGTGGTAGACTCCTGTCATACATCCAATGCACATCTCATTTGTATTTCTAAGTGAGGATTGATCATCTTACCTCATGTCTGCTTTCTTGTTTAACTTCTTTAGATGTATAGACTTCATTACGTTTATCATATCTTGTAGGTTTATATAAGCGAGTATATACCATGTTTTCTTTCTCCTTCTGGGATACTTCACTCAGAATGATCTTTTCTAGATCCCACCATTTGCCTGCAAATTTCATGATTTCCTCCTTTTTGATTGCTGAGTAGTATTCCATTCTGTAAAAATACCACAATTTTTGTATCCATTCCTCCATTGATGAACATCTGGGTTGTTTCCAGGTTCTGGCTATTACTAATAAAGCTGTTACAAACATGGTTGAGCAAATGTCCTTGTTGTGTACTTGAGCAAATTTTGGGTATATACCTAGCAATGGTATAGCTGGGTCTTGAGGAAGCATTATTCCTAATTTTCTGAGTAAGTGCCAGATTGACTTCCAAAGCAGTTGTACCAGTTTACATTACCACCAGCAATGGAGGAGGGTTCCCCTTTCTCCACAACCTCTCCAGCATGTGTTGTCATTTGAGTTTTTCATCTTGGCTATTCTGATGGGTGTAAGGTGAAATCTCAGGGTTGTTTTGATTTGCATTTCCCTACTGGCTAATGACGTTGAACATTTCTTTAAGTATTTATCTGCCATTCGATATTCCTTTGTTGAGAATTCTCTGTTTAGCTCTGTTCCCCATTTTTTAATTGGATTACTTGGTTTGCTGCTTTTCAGCTTCTTTAGTTCTTTGTATATACTCGATATTAGTCCTCTGTCAGATAAAGGGTTAGTGAAGATTCTTTCCCAATCTGTAGGCAGGCGTTTTGTTTTGATGACAGTGTCCTTTGCTTACAGAAGGTTTCAGTTTCATGAGGTCCCATTTATTGATTGTTGCTCTTAGAGCCTGTGCTGTTGGTGTTCTGTTTAGGAAGTTGTCTCCTGTGCCAATGAGTTCTAGGCTGTTCCCCACTTTTTCTTCTAACAGATTTAGAGTTACCTGGTTTTATGTTGAGGTATTTGATCCACTTGGACTTTAGTTTTGTACAGGGTGATAAATAGAGATCTATTTTCATTTTTCTGCATGTGGACATCCAGTTGGACCAGCACCATTTGTTGAAGATGCTGTCTTTTTTCCATTGAATGGTTTTGGCTTCTTTGTCAAAAATCGAGTATTCATAGGTGTGTGGGTTTATTTCTGGGTCTTCTATGCGGATCCATTGATCCTCCTTTCTGTTTTTATGTCAATACCATGCAGTTTTTATTACTATCGCTCTGTAGTACAACTTGAGATCAGGGATAGAGATACCTCCAGATGATCTGTTGTTGTACAGGATTGTTTTGGAGATTCTGGTTTTTTTTTTTTCTCCATATGAAGCTGAGAATCTTTTTTTCAAGGTCTTTAAAGAATTGAGTTCGTATTTTGATAGGAATTGCCTTGAATCTGTAGATTGCTTTTGGCCGGATGGCCATTTTCACAATGTTAATCCTACCAATCCATGAGCACGGGAAATATTTCCATCTTCTGAGATTTTCTTCAATTTCTTTCTTAAGAGAGTTGAAGTTTTTCTCAAACAGGTCTTTCACTTGCTTGGTTAGTGTCACCCCAAGGTACTTTATGTGGTTAGTGGCTATAGTGAAGGGTGTTGTTTCCCTAATTTCTTTCTCGGCCCTTTTGTCTTTGGTATACAGGAGGGCTTCTGATTTTTTTGAGTTGATTTTGTATCCTGCCACTTTGCTGAAGGTGTTTATCAACTGGATGAGTTCTCTGGTTGAATTTTTGGGGTCGCTCATATATACTATCATATCATCTGCGAAAAGTGACACTTTGACCTCTTCCTTTCATATTTGTATCCCCTTGATCTCCTTTAGTTGTCTTATTGCTCTGGCTAGGACTTCAAGTACTATGTTGAAGAGGTAGGGAGAGAGTGGGCAGCCTTGTCTTGTCCCTGATTTCAGTGGGATTGATTTAAGTTTCTCTCCATTGAGTTTGATGTTGACTATAGGCTTGCTGTATATTGCCTTTCTTATCTGTAGATATGTGCCTTGTATCCTTGATATCTCCAAGACTTTAAACATAAATGGGTGTTGGACTTTGTCAAATGCTTTTTCGGCATCTAAGGAGATGATCATGTGTTTTTTTTCTCCTTCAGTTTGTTTATGTGGTGGATTACATTGATGGATTTCTTTATGTTCAACCACCCTTGCATGCCTGGGATGAAGCCTATTTGTTCATGGTGGATGATACCTTTGATGTGTTCTTGGATTCGGTTTGCAAGTATTTTATTTAGTATTTTTGCATCAATGTTCATTAGAGAGATAGCTCTGAAGTTCTCTCTTTTTGTTGGGTCTTTTTGTGTTTTAGGTATCAAGGTGACTGTGGTTTCATAGAATGAGATTCGTAATGTACCTTCTGTTTCTATTTTGTGGATAGTTTGGAAAGGATTGGAGTTAGTCCTTCTTTGAAGGTCTGGTAGAATTCTTCACTGAATCCATCTGGCCCAGGACATTTTTTGGAAGGGAGACTGTTGACTGCTTCTATTTCCTTGGTGGAAATACGTCTATTTAATCTTTCTACTTGATCTTGACTTAATTTTGGTAGATGGAATCTATCAAGAAAACTGTCCATTTCTTTTATATTTTCGAATTTTGTGGTATATAGGCTTCAAAAGTAGTACGACCTAATGATTCCTTGGATTTTCTCAGTGTCTGTAGTTATGTCCCCCTTTTCATTTCTGATTTTGCTGACTTGGATAGTTTCTCTCTGCCTTTTATTTAGTTTGGTTAAAGTTTGTATATCTTGTTGATTTTTTCAAAGAACCCGCTCTTGGTTTCATTGATTCTTTGAATAGATTTATTTTTTTCTATTTGATTGATTTTTGCCCTGAGTTTGATTATTTCCAGCTGTCTGCTCCTCTTGGGTGCATTTGCTTCTTTTTTCTCTAGGGCTTTCAGTTGGGCCATTAAGAAAGATGCTTGTGTGAGATGTCACAATTTTTTTCTTGAAGGCATTTAGTGCTATGAATTTTCCTCTGAGCACTGCTTTCATTGTGTCTATAAATTAGGGTATGTTGTGCCTTCATTTTCGTTGAATTCTAGGAAGTCTTTAATTTCTTTCTTTACTTCTTCCTTAACCCAGCTATCCTTGAGCATCAAGTTGTTCAGTTTCCATGTGTTTGTAGGCTTTTTTCTAATTCCATTGTTGTGGAGGTGCAGCTTTAGTCCATGGTAGTCAGATAGTATACAGAGGATTATTTTATCTTCTTGTATCTGTTGAGGCTGGCTTTGTGACCAACTATATGGTCTATTTTCGAGAAGGTTCCATAAGGTGCTGAAAAGAAAGTATACTCTTTTGCTTTTGGATGAAAAGTTCTGTGGACATCTATTAGGTCCATTAGATTTAGGACCTCTGTAAGTTCCTTTATTTCTTCATAATTTTTTGTGTCTAGATGATCTGTCCCTTGTTAAGTGGGGTGTTGAAGTCTCCTACTTCAAGTTGTTGGGATCTATGTTTGATTTAAGTTTTAGTAATGTTTCGTTTATGAATGTAGGTGCTCTTGTATTTGGGGCATAGATGTTCAGAATTATGATGTCCTCTTGGTGGATTTTTCCTTTGATGAGAATGTAGTGTCCCTCCTCATCTTTTTTGATTAATTTTGTTTGAAATTCTATTTTATTAGATAGTAGGATAGTTATCCCAGATTGTTTTCTGGGTCTGTTTGTTTGAAAGACATTTTTCCAGCCCTTTACTCTGAGGTAGTGTTTATCTTTGTTGTAGAGGTGCATTTTTTGGATGCAGCAGAATGTTGGATCCTGTTTTCTCACCCATTCTGTTAGTCTGTGTTTTTTTATGGGAGAGTTGAGACGATTGATTTTGATTATAGTGAGCAATAAATGTTAGTTTCTTTTGTATTGGAGTCAGTGGTTTTACTGTGTTTCATTGCTTGTTTTCTTTTCATTTTTGTTGGGATGTTTTCTGTGTGCCCTGTTTTTGTGGGTGAAGTTCTTTTCATTGGGTTGGAGTTTTCCTTCTAGTATCTTCTGTAGGGCTGGTTTGCTGTGTAGATATTGCATAAATTTAGGTTTGTCATGGAATATTTTTTTTCTCCATCTATGTTGATTGAAAGCTTTGCAGGGTATAGTAGTCTGGGTTGACATTTGTGATCTCTTAGAGTCTCCATGATGCTTACCCAGGCCCTTCTGGCTTTCATAGCTTCTGATGAGAAGTCTGGTGTGATTCTGATAGGTCTACCTTCATATGTTACTTGGCCATTTTCCCTTGCTGCTTTTAATATCTTTTCTTTGTTCTATAGATTTAGTGTTTTGACTATGATGTGACGTGATGTGTTTCTTTTCTGGTCTAGTCTATTTGGTGTTCTGTAGGCCTCTTGTATATTTATGGACATCTCTTTCTTTAAGTTGGGGAAATTTTCTTGAAAATATTTTCTGGACCTTGGAGCCTGGAGTCTTCTTTTTCATCAATTCCTGTTATTCTTAGGTTTCGTCTTTTCATGTTGTCCTTGATTTCTTGGATATTTTGTGTTTGGGAATTGTCTGATTTTACGTTTTCTTTGAGAGAAGTATCAATTTCTGCTAGTGTATCTTCAGCTCCAGAGATTCTCTCTTCCATCTCATGTATTCTGTTGGTGATGCTTACCTTTGTGGTTCCTGGTTCCTGATCTTTTCTCCAAGTTCTCCAGCTCAAGTTTTTTTCTCAGTATGTGTTTTCTTTATTGAATCTAATTCTGTTTTCATGCCTTGCACCATTTCCTTCATTTTTTGAATGTGAATTCCTGTCTCTCAATGATGGTCTCTAATTTTTTGTTCATTTCTTTTCTATATGCCACTAATTCTCTCTCTTCTTATGCTTCTATTTGTTTAGCTATGTTTGCCTGTGTTTCTTTAAGAATTTTGTCTATTTCTTCTTTCTTTACCTCCAATTGACTGGCCAAGTCTTTGAATGTTTTGTTCATTTCCTCTTCAACTGACTGAATTTGCATGGTTATTTTTCTGAGAGAGTTGTTTGTTTCATCTTTATGAGCCTCAAATAGTTGGGTAAGCATATCTTTAAAGTCATTTTACTGTTCTTCTAAAGAATTGAAGTATCCATCAATTTTGGGGGTTGCTGGTGAAGTCATGATGTCCTGATTTATGTTGGAAGTGTTCTTTCGCCTATCCCTAGCCATTGGCTTATCTGAAACCTTCCCTGTTTGTTTTTCTGTTCTGCAGTTCAGATGGGTACTGTCTCTCTCTGGTGTCTGTAGAGTTCTTCAGGAAGCTGAGAGAGGTCCTATGTCCTCAGAGTGTGCTCAGGACTAGCTGTACCTGTGGGAGAAAAGTATGCAGGTGCAAGCGGGGCAAATGCAGGCATGTGTGTGTGTGTGTGTGTGTGTGTGTGTGTGTGTTTGTGTATGTTTGTGTGTGTGTAAGTTTGTGTGGAAGTGTGTCTCGGGGGACAGAATGATAGATAATTTTGAATTCCTGAGTGTGTTGGAGGGGCTTTGCACTGTATATGTAGCAGGAACTAGTGATGGTCGCAGCACAATTTCTGGCATTAACTGTCTTAACTCCTCAATTGGACCCACAGAACAGGGGCTTTAATGTCCCAAGTGACCCTCTGTTTCTCAAAGTGGGTATGTGGGTGGGAGGGGTTCGATGCCTGACTTCTGTTTTAGAAGGACCCTGGATCTGGGGCTCTGCAGATTCTCAAGGTTGCACTCACTCTCAGGCAGGTCACTTGGCAGGGTTCGGCGTATCAGGCCTCTCTGCTCTCTGCTCTCTGCTCTCTGGTTTGGCCCTGCTTGTTTGATGTGCTCTGCCAGCTCAATGTTGCTGCCACTGCCAGGTTAAGAGGTCCCGCTGCAGCTGGAGATCTCAAAGTCATCAGATCAGCAGGGATTGGGGTAACCAGGCTCTCTGTTGTCTTGTTTTGCCCTGGTTGGTCTTAAGCTGGAGGGCTGATGTGCCTAGCCAGCTCATTGATCCTCTGTTTCCACGTTAGGAAGTTCTGCTGTAGCTGGAGTCTGGGTTGCCAGTCCAGATGCTTTCTGGGAAGTCCTGGGGGCTCTTCACTGTGCTCTCCCAGCTTGGGAGGCTCAGCGCCTGGTGTGCCTAGCTTGTATGGCGTTTCTGCCTGGTTTTAGTGAGTATATGGCATATTCTTTGTCACTGTGTGGTTGGGCAGGCTGTTCCATCAGGGATTGCTATCCGGTGGAGCCAGTATTCAGGCTAGCAGACTTGGCCCCTGGGAGGATGGTGCTGCTGCGCGGGTCTGGGACTCCGAGACAGGTACTGCTGGCAGTTGCTGCTAAAGGGCTAGGAGCTCAACCTCAGCTGCTGCAGACCCCAGGCAGTTAAGTCTGCACTGAGAATCTGGATAA
The DNA here is from genome assembly GCF_907164565.1 of Psammomys obesus. Classification (NCBI taxonomy): domain Eukaryota; kingdom Metazoa; phylum Chordata; class Mammalia; order Rodentia; family Muridae; genus Psammomys; species Psammomys obesus. The sequence continues at coordinate 876,634 of NW_026596402.1, forward strand.
GTCTGTTGTGCCAAAGAGGAGGGAGGTCTGGGACAGGCGAGTGCTGGGAGATCAAAGAATCATTTCTCTCCTTCCCCAAACAAGTCTCCGGGTGACCCGAGACCAAAGTTTTCACCTCATGCGATGTTCCTTGTTGTTTAGACAGCCTCACTGTTGTTTTCCTGGGTTCAAAGGTCCTTCCACTCACCAACTCAGATGTTCAGCTCTTCCACAGCTCAGAAGCTGTGTGTGCTAGTCTCCATCTTGGCTCAGCAATAACCAAAACAATATCATGCTTTTCATATTTTATTTTATTTGTTACAATTTATTCACTTTTTATCCTAGCTGTAGCCACCTCCCTCACCCTCTCCCAATTCCACATGCCATCCTGCTTCTCCTCCCATGCCCCTTCCCCAGCTGTCTGTTAGGGGAGGTCCTCTTCCCCTTCAATCTGACCTTGGCCTATCAGGTCTCATCAGGACTGGACGGATACATTGTCTTCCTTGTGGCCTGGTAATGTTACCCTCCCCCATCATGGAGAGGTGAACAAAGAGCCAGCCACTGAGGTTATATCAGAGACAGGCCCTGTTACTAGAGAACCCACTTGGAGACTGAGCTGCCATGGGCTAAATATGTGCAGGGGTTCAAGGTTATTTCCATGCACGGTCCTTCATTGGAGTATCAGTCTCAAAAAAGACCCCTGTGCCCAGTTTTTTTGTTTGTTTGTTTGTTTGTTTGTTTGTTTTTTGGTTCCATTGCTCTCCTTGTGATGCTCCAGTCCCCTCCAGGTCTTTCTATCTCCTCCTACTTTCATATGATTCCCTACACTCTGCCCAAAGTTTAGCTATGAGTCTCAGCATCTTATTTAATACCATACTGGGTAGCATCTTTCAATGGCCCTCTATGGGTAGGCTCCTGTCCTGTTCCTTGTTTTCACCCTCTTCTGATGTCTATCCCTTTTTCCATTCTTAATGAGGATTGAGCATCTTAGCCAGAGTACTCCTTCTTTCTTAGCTTCTTTAGTTGTACAGATTTTAGTATGATTATCCTATATTATATGTCTAATATACATTTAAAAGTGACTATATACTTTGCTTGTCTTTCTGCTTCTGAGATAAACCACTCAGGATGATCTTTTCTAATCCCCACCCTTTGCCTGCAAATGTCATGATTTCCTTGTTTTAATTGCTTAGCAGTATTCTATTATGTAAATGGACCATGATTTCTGTATCCATTCCTATACTGAGGGACATCTGTGTTGTTTCCAGATTCTTTTATTACAAATGAAGCTGCTAGAACATGGTTGAACAAATGTCCTTGGTTTATCCTGCCATGGGCTACATCTGAGCAGGGGTTCTAGTTTATATCCATACATGATCCTTGGTTGGTTAATCATTCTCAGAAGAGACCCTTGTGCCCATATATATTTGATCCTTGTGGTGCTCCTGTCCTCTCCAGTTCTTACTAACTCCCCTATTTTCATATGATTCCCTGCACTCTGGCCAAGGTTTGGTTATGATTCTCAGCATCTGTTTCGATACACTGCCTGGCAGAGTCTTTCAGAGGCCCTCTATGACAGGCTCCTGTCGTGTTGCATATTTTCTCCTACTTCTAATGTCCATTCTATTTGTCTTTCTAAGTGAGGGTTGGTCATCTTTCTTTTTTATCTACTTTAGGTGTACAGATTTTAGTATATTTATCCTATCTTTATAGGTGCAGTATCCATTTATAAGTAAGTATATACTTCACATGTCTTTCTGCTTCTGGGATGCCTCACTCAGTATGATCTCTTCTAGATCTCACCATTTGCCTACAAATTTCATGATTTCCTAGTTTTTAATTGCTGAGTAGTATTCCATTGTGTAAAAATACCACAATTTCTGTATCCATTCCTCTGGTGAGGGACATCTGGATTGTTTGCAAGTTCTAGCTATTACAAATAAAGCTGCTACAAACATGGTTAAGCAAATGTCCTTGTTGAGTACTGAGCATCTTTTGGATATATGCCTAGGAGTGTTATAGCTAGATCTTGAGGAATTACTATTCTTAATTGTCTGAGAAAGGAAGCTTCTGTAAAGCAAAAGACACTGTCTTCAGAACAAAATGACAGCCTACAGACTGGGAAAGGACTTCACCAACCCTATATCTGCCAGAGGGCTGATACCCAGAATATATAAAGAACTAAAGAAGTTAAAAAGCAACAAATAAAGCAATCTAATTTAAAAAAAATGGGGTACATAGCTAAACAGAATTCTCTGTAGAGGAATATAGAATGGCAGAGAAACTCTTAAAGAAATGCTCAACTTCCTTAGCCATCAGAGAGATGCAAATCAAAATGACCCTGAGATTTCAACTTACACCTATCAGTATGGCTAAGATCAAAACCTCAAGTGACAACACATGCTGGAGAAGTTGTGGAGAAATGGGAACCCTCCTTATTGCTGGTGTGAATGTAAGCTTATATAACTACTTTGGAAACTCTGTTTTATTAGATATTAGCGTAGTTATCTCAGCTTTTTTTTTTTTTTTCTGGGTCCGTGTGCTTGAAAAACACTTTTACATCTCTTTACTCTGAGGTAGTATTTACCTTTGTTGCAGAGGTGTGTTTCTTGGATGCAACAGAATGTTGGATCCTGTTTTTGCAACCATTCTGATTGTCTGTGTCTCATTATTGGAGAGTTGAGTCCATAGATGCTGATAGATAATAGTGACCAATGAATGTTAGATCCTTTTATTGTGGAGTTGGCGGTGTTACTATGTTTCAATGGTTGTTTTCTTTTAAGTCTTTGTTGTGAAGTTATTTATATCCCTGATTTTCTTGGGTGTAGTTGATTTCAGTGGATTATATTTTTCCTTCTAGTATCCTCTGTATGGTTGTGTTGCTTTATAGATATTGTTAAAGTTTAGTTTTGTCATGGAATATTTTGTTTTCTCTATCTATGTTAATTGTAAACTTTCCTGAGATAGAAGTCTGGATTGGCATCTGTTGTCCCTTAGACACTACATGGTATCTGCCCAGGTGCTTCTGGATTTCCCAATTTCTCTTGAGAAATCTGTTATGATTCTGATAGGTCTACCTTTGTGTGTTTCTTGGCCTTTTTCCCTTGTTCATTTTAATAGTTTTTCTTTGTTCTGTAGAGTTAGTGTTTTGACTATTAAATGACATGTGGAATTTAATTTCTCATCTAGTTTATTTGGTCTTCTGTAGGTCTCTTGAATATTGATGGACATTTCCTTCTTTAAGTTGGAAAAATTTTCTTTTATGATTTTCTTAAAAATATTTTCTGGACCTTGGAACATGGGATATATATATATATATATATATATATATATATATATATATATATATATATATATATATATATTACTCTTCTTAGATTTTGTGTTTTCATTGTCTCTTGTATTTCTTTGATGATTTGTATTTGGAACTCTTCCCGATTTTACTTTTTCTTTGAGAGATATATCAGTTTCTGCAATTGTATTTTCAGTGCCTGAGATTCTCTTCCATCTCTTGTATTCTGTTGGTGATGCTTAAATTTGTGTTTTCTGATCTTTTCTCTAAATTCTCCAGCTCCAGGCTTTTCTCTGTTTGTGTTTTCTTTATTGAGTCTAATTCTATTTTTATGCCTTGCACCACATTCTTCATCTGTTTGAATGTAGATTCCTGTCTTTCCATGATGGCCTCTGTTTTTCTGTTAGTTTTCTCTCTATATGCCACTACTTGTGCCTCTATTTGTTTGGCTGTATTTGCATGTATTTCTTTTTTTTAATTTTATTTTTTTCTTATCAGTTACATTTTATTAACTCTGTATCCCAGCCGTGTCCCGATCCCTCAATCCCTCCCAGTCCCTCCCTCCCTCTCTCATCTCCACTGTGCCCCTTGCCAAGTCCACTGATGGGGGGACCTCCTCCCCATTCATCTGATCCTGTTTTATCAGGTATCTTCAAGACTGGCTGCAAAGTCCTCCTCTATGGCCTAACAGGGACTGCTCCTCCCTTGGGGGGTGGGGAGTCCAAAGAGCCAGTCATTGAGTTCCTGTTAGAAATAGTCCTTGTTCCCCTCACTATGGGAAACCAATTGGTTACTGAGCTACCACAGGCTACATCTGAGCAGAGGTTCTAGGTTACATTCATACATGGTCCTTGGTTGCATGTCAGTCTCAGAAAAGACCCTGTGCCCAGATATATTTGGTCCTTGTGGAGTGCCTATCCTTTCCTCATCAGACTAACTCCCCTTCTTTCTTATGATTCCCTGTACTCTGCCAAAGGTTTGGTCATGAGTCTTTGCTTTGAAAACACTGCTAGTTAGAGTCTTTCAAATGTGCTCAGTAGACTCCTGTCATACGTTCAATGTACATCCCATCTGTTTTTCTAAACGAGGATTGATAATCTTACCCCATGTCTGCTTTCTTGATTATCTCTTTAGGTGTACAGATTTCATTATGTTTATCATATCTTATAGGTCTATATAAGCGAGCATATACCGTGTTTGTCTTTCTCCTTCTGGGATATTTCACTCAGGATGATCTTTTCTAGATCCCAACATTTGCCTGCAATTTTCATGATTTCCTCCTTTTTGATTGCTGAGTAGTATTCTATTGTGTAAAAATACCACAATTTCTGTACCCATTCCTCCGTTGATGGACATCTGGGTTGTTTCCAGGTTCTGGCTATTACAAATAATGCTGCTATAAACATGGTTGAGCAAATATCCCTTTTGTATACTTGAGCAAACTTTGGGTATATACCTAGCAGTGGTATAGCTGGGTCTTGAGGAAGCACTATTCCTAATTGTCTTAGAAAGCGCTAGAAAGATTTCCAGCATGTATTTCTTTTAGGGCCTTATTTGTTTCCACTTCATGTGCCTCTAATAACAGGATAAGCATAGCATTACAATAATTTTCCTGTGCTTCTGATGAATTAAATTATCCTTTTAGTTTGATGGTTGTTGGTGAAGCCATGATTTCCTGATTTTGTTGGGGTATGTTCTTAAGCCGACCTCTGGCCATCTGCTTCTCAGTAACCTTTGCTGTTTGTTTATGGAATATGTACTTCAGACTGAGCCCATCTATCTATGGTGTCTGTAGTATTCTTCAGGAGGATTAGAGAAGTCCATGGGTTTGAGATTGTATGTTGTTTCAGCTGTAGTTAATGGAGGAAGGTCACAGGCCCATATGCACAAGCTCGGATGTGTTCTTGGCAGTGTGCCTTGAGAGAGGGGATGCAAGAATGTGTAGATGCCTGGAAGGGTGGAGCTGAAGCTCAGGAGACTGTGCAAGTGCTGATGCTGTTTGCGGGTGCAATGTGAACGCTCAAGTGCCCCGAATATCTCAGTGGCCTATAGGCCTCTCCTACTGTCTTCTTGGTTTTCAGCTCTGTCTGGGCTCCAAGAATTGTTTTCTTGGATTCCAGTGGTAGACTCACAGAACAGGGGCTTCAATGTTGAGAATGCTCTCCCAAAGATCCCTATGTTGCCAACAGTAGGGGTTTGGGTGGGAGGGGTCTGATATCTGGCTGCTAGTGTAAATGGGCCTTGGATCTTGGGTTCTGCATGCTCTCACTTAAAGGCAAACTCATTTGCTTGTAGGGCTAATAGGAAAGCACAGTGGTTCCCCCTGTTCTCTATTCTCAAATTTTGGCAAACAGGAGCAAATGAGAGTGCAGGAGATCCATCAGCTTAGTGATGTCCACTGTTTGGCCTCCAGGAAGAGAGACCTATACTTAGGGTAGCTGTCTCTGAAGTCTCAGTCACAGACCATGGAGGTTAGTGCTTGGACTAGCTGTTGCCCTGCAGCAGCTGAAGCCCTAGGAGGCTACCTGTGCTATTTCTATCATGGATCAATGAAGCTTTTGCTTGGGGCAACCACAGAGGCATGGAAGCTCCTGCTTGAGAAACAACCACTGAGGCCTCAGCTGAACAGGGAAGCCCATGTTTGGGGCAGGGGCCTCTGTTGGCTACTTCTGCTGAGCAGGGAGACCAGTGCCTGAGACAAGAGGAAGTTCGGGGGGGGGGGTTGAATATTAACCACTCTCAGTCCACTGGACACATCCATGGTGACCTGGATCCAAATTCTCCCAGCTCACGGGTTGTCCCCTCTATCCCAGGAAGCCTCAATGTGAATGTTCTGGCTTCAGCTGCCCCTGCAATCACCAAGAATTTCTGAGTTTCAGATGTTGTGCCCCTCAGATATGGTATTCACTGGTCACCACCATCTTTGACTCAGTGTTTATTTTTTATGTGAAATATATTTATATTTTTATCATAAAACTAGGAGCTCTAAAATGTTTTCACTATACTCAATCTCCTAGTTAGCAAATGTCTCCTGGCTTTTTGAGTCTGTTATCAAAGCAGTGATTAGACCAAATTGTTTTGATGCAGTATTGAAATCTCGGCGCTAGTGATGTTGAAGCAGAAGGACTAAATGTAAAGAAAGCCTGGGATGTAGAAAGATGGTGGGCCTCAGCTACAAAGTAAAATCCTGTTCCAAAAAAAGCGAGGGCTGTAAAGATGACTCAGTGCCCAAAAACACTTACTACTCTTGCAGGGGATAAAGATTTGGTTCCTGGTACCTAGATGGTAGTTCACAATCACCTGCTTCTACAGTTGCAAGAGAGCTGATGCCCTTTTCTGCAAGCACACAGTGCATATAAATATATGTAAGTACTTAGGTATTCAGACATGTACATTAAATAAATATAAAAAATAGAAGAAACCAAAACAAAAAGTGATGATTAGGCATAACAAGTATACTATAATGGACTCTGTTTTCTATATTGCTTTGTTTGTATGCTACTAATATTGTGACCCTTAAAAGTGGAAAAGTAAATATTTTATTGGTTCTTTACAGTGAAAGGATTTCTTATATAAATAAAATCTTATGAGGTAGAGTCAATTTTGCAAGTAATAGCATAGATAATCATGATTCTAGCAGTTGCACTGCAAGAGTTTAATCATTTTTTAGTGAAAGTCTTATTTGAAATAAAAAAGGATAGGCTACTTACTATATATAAACTTTATAGTATACTTTGAAGTATACTATTAAAAATTTCATTTCCTACTTCAAACAACTATTTAGTAAGGTCCTTTGTGTTGATAAACAGGGGTATGATTTCCTAAAATCTGAACTTTTCTGAATTTAGAAGCATTCAGGACAAATGAAACATTCATTATAATTGTATATATTAGAAGAATATATGATATGTTTAGCATAACATATCAACAGTATATAACATGTACATTTAAAAATATATTTCCCAAATGGTCTAGATTATTTTATTATTATTATTATTATTATTATTATTATTATTATTATTAAATACACTTTATTCATTTTGTATCCCCCCATAAGCCCCTCCCTCCTCCCCTCCTGATACCATCCTCCCTCCCCTTTCTGCATGCATGCCACTCCCCAAGTCCACTGATAGGGGAGGTTCTCCTCTCCTTTCTGATCTTAGTCTATCAGTTCTTATCAAAAGTGGCTGCATTGTTGTCTACTGTGGCCTGGTAAGGCTGCTCCCCCCTCAGGGGGAGGTGATCAATGAACAGGCCAATCAGATTATGTCAGAGGCAGTCCCTCTTCCCATTACTAGGTAACCCACTTGGACACTGAAATGCCATGGGCTACATCTGTGCAGGGGTTCTACGTTATCTCCACGAATAGTCCTTGGTTGGAGTATGAGTCTCTGGGAAGTTCCCTGTGTTCAAATTTTCTTGTTCTGTTGCTCTGCTTGTGGAGTTCCCGTCCCCTCCAGCTCTTACTGTTTCCCACTTCTTACATAAAATTCCATTCACTCTGCCCATCAGTTGGCCATCAGGTTGAGCATCTGCTTTGACAGTCTATACTGCAGAGGCTTTCAGAGGCCCTCTGTGGTAGGTTCCAAGGTTGTTTCCTGTTTTCTTCTGGCTTTCAGAGGCCCTCTGTAGCAGGTTCTGAGGTGGTTTCCTATTTTCTTTTTCTTCTCATGTCCATCCTATTTCGTTTCAGGATGGGGACTGAACATTTTAGTTAGGGTCCTCTCTTTTGCTTAGTTTGTTTAGATGTACAGATTTTAGTGGGTTTATTCTATGTTGTATGTTTATATGAGTGAGTATATACCATGCATGTCTTTTTGCTTCTGGGACAACTCACTCAGGATGATCCTTTCCAGGTCCCACCATTTACCTGCAAATTTCATGATTTCCTTATTTTTCTTTGCTGAGTAATACTCCATTGTATAGATATACCACAGTTTCTGCATCCATTCTTCAGTTGAGGGGCATCTGGGCTGTTTCCAGCTTCTGGCTATTACAAATGAAGCTGCTACAAACATGGTTGAGCAAATGTCCTTTTTGTGTACTTGAGCCTCTTTTGGGTATATGCCTAGGAGTGGTATGGCTGGATTTTGAGGAAGTGCTATTCCTAGTTGTCTGAGAAAGTGCCAAATTGATTTTTAGAGTGGTTGTACAAGTTTACATTCCCACCAGCAGTGGAGAAGGGTTCCCCTTTCTCCACAACCTCTCCAGCATGTGTTGTCCCTTGAGTTTTTGATCTTGGCCATTCTGATGGGTTTAAGGTGAAATCTCAGGGTTGTTTTGATTTGCATTTCCCTAATGGCTAATGAGGTTGAGCATTTCTTTAAGTGCTTCTCTGCCATTCGAAATTCCTCTTCAGAGAGTTCTCTGTTTAGCTCTGTTCCACATTGTTTAACTGGATTACTTGGTTTGCTGCTTTTTAGCTTGTTTAGTTCTTTATATATACTGGATATGAGTCCTCTGTCAGATAAAGGGTTGGTGATGATTCTTTCCCAATCTGTAGGCAGTCGCTTTGTTTTGATGACGGTGTCTTTTGCTGTACGGAAGCTACTCAGTTTCATGAGGTCCCATTTATTGATTGTTGCTCTTAGAGCCTGTGCTGTTGGTGTTCTGTTTAGGAAGTTTTCTCCTGTACCAATGAGTTCTAGGGTATTCCTCACTTTTTTTTCTAGCCGATTTAATGTGTCTGGTTTTATGTTGAGGTCTTTGATCCACTTGGACTTCAGTTTTGTGCAGGGTGATAAGTGTGGATCTATTTTCATTTTTCTATATGTAGACAACCAGTTGGACCAGCACCATTTGTTGAAGATGCTTTCTTTTTTCCATTGTATGGTTTTGGCATCTTTGTCAAAAATCAGGTGTCCATAAGTGTGTGGGTTTATTTCTGGGTCTTCTGTTTGATTCCATTGATCCACCATTCTGTTTCTATGCCAGTACCATACAGTTTTTATAACTGTTGCTCTGTAGTACAGCTTGAGATAAGGGATGGAGATACTTCCAGAAGATCTTTTATTGTAGAGGATTGTTTTAGCAATTCTCGGTTTCTTGTTATTCCATATGAAGTTGAGAATTTTTCTTTCCAGGTCTGTAAAGAATTGTGTTGGCAATTTGATGGGAATTGTATTAAATCTGTAGATTGCTTCTGGAAAGATGGTCATTTTTACTATGTTAATCCTGCCAAGCCATGAGCATGGGAGATCTTTCCATCTTCTCATATCTTCCTCTAAGTCTTTCTTCAGAGACTTGAAATTTTTTTCATACAAGTCTTTGACTTGCTTGGTTAGGGTTACACCAAGGTACTTTATGTCATTTGTGGCTATTGTGAAGGGTGTTGTTTCTCTAATTTCTTTCTCAGCCTTTTTGTCTTTTGTATACAGGAGTGCTACTGATTTTTTTGAGTTAATTTTGTATCCGGCCATTTGCTGAAGGTGTTTATCAGCTGTAGGAGTTCCCTGGTAGAGTTTTTGGGGTCACTCAAGTATGCTATCATATCATCTGCAAATAGTGATAATTTGACTTCTTCCTTTCCCATCTGTATCCCCTTGATCTCCTTCTACTGTTTTATTGCTCTAGCAAGGACTTCCAGTACTATGTTGAAGCGATATGGAGAGAGTGGGCAGCCTTGTCTTGTCCCTAATCTCAGTGGGATTGTTTTAAGTTTCTCTCCATTCAGTTTGATGTTGGCTATAGGCTTGTTGTATATTGCCTTTACTATGTTTAGATATATGCCTTTTATCCCTGATCTCTCCAGTACTTTAAACATGAATGGATGTTGCATTTTGTCAAATGCTTTTTCAGCATCTAGGGAGATTATCATGTGTTTTTTTTTTTTTCAGTTTGTTAATATGGTGGATTCCATTGATGGATTTCCATATATTGAACCACCCCTGCATACCTGGGATGAAACCTACTTGGTCATAGTGGATAATATCTTTGATGTGTTCTTGTATTCGGTTTGCAAGTATTTTGTTAAGTATTATTATTATTATTTACAATTTACTCACTTTGTATCCTAGCTGTAGCTCCCTCCCTCATCTACTTCCTGTCCCATCCTCTCTACTTTTCCTCCCCTAACTGTCTTCCCTAGTCCACTGACAAGGAAAGTACTCCTCTCCTACTGTCTGACCCTAGCCTGTCAGGTTCCATAAGGACAGCCTGGATCCTTTTCCTCTGTAGGCTGGCTAAGTTGCCCCACCAGGGAGAAGTGATCAAGGAGCAGGGAACCGAGTTCATTTCAGAATCTGTATATTCTTCTTTCCTTACTAGAGGACCCACATGGACACTGAGCTATCTCTAGGCTATATCTGAGCACGCGCTTAGGTCCTCAGTATGTTTGATCTTTGGTTGATGCATCAGTCTTTGTATCCACCTTCAGTCCAGCTTTTTTTTTTTTCTGTTTTTTTTTTTTTTTTTTTTTTTTGCATTGTTGGTTTTCTTGTGTGGCTCCTGTCCCCTGCAGCTGCTTTATAGCCTCTTCTTCCGTAAAGCTAACTGTACTCTTTCGAAATTCTGGCTGTGAATCTCTGCATCTGCTTCAATCTTGTTCTGGTTGGAATCTTTTAGAGGACATCTGTGCTAGGCTCTTGTCCAGTTCCTCTTTTTATACTGGTTCTATTTTCTATCCTGTTTTCCTTTCTAATTTAGAATTAAGCATCTTTCCTAGGGTCCTCTTTGTTGCTTAGCTTCTTTAGGTCTGTAGATTTCTGTATATTTACCCTATATTATGTAGCTAATATCCAGTTATGAGTGAGAATAAACCATGTTACTTTTTGGACTATCATATGGACTCATGATAATTGTAGAATTATGTTATTAACACACATTAAGTTAAATTATATTTTTATGATTTTTTAATCTATAATTTTATCAAATTGTACAGCATACATAAAACACCTGTAGCTATACCAAATATTATACCAAATATATAGGTGTGAATAAGGCATATATATATAATGCTAGCATTTGTAAAACATAAATAATTCAACTTAGGAAATTCAAGTCAGCCTGGAGGACATGGTGTACCCCAAAGTAACCTGAGAAATAGCTAAGTTTGGAAAGCAAACACTATTCTCTCACCTTCAGTTTTTAATAGATGATTGACTTTCTGTGTGTGACTCAATGTAGTTAGTGACAGAGAATTCCATCTGAGTTGATAGGCCACATCTCTCATCTTTCACTAAGAGTTGTAATAAATTTTAGTTTCTATTGAAAGCTGCATACTCATGTGGATTATAAATATCTATTCAACAGCACTGCAATTTTATGGCTGTTTCTTTACTTAGGATGAAAACAATGCAAAAAATAAAAATCTAATTTTAAATTTTTTACAAGTTCTTTTTGTTTAAATTTTTTGTTTCTATTTATAAACTGAAGGATACACACAGTTCAGTGTATAGAATCATCTCATGTAAATTTGCCCAATTTATATGAACTAATTTATAAATATAAATTATAATTTAATTATAATGACTACATTACAATTTTAATACACACATATGTATCAGATTTGACGATGACTTATGATGTAATAATGACTGAGATGAAATTTGAAAATGCATTTTAGTACTCAAAATAACCTTCATTCAGCATGTTTGAGTTATGACAAGGGTTCTTTTTTTCTAAAAACACAATGTTGCAGATGTCAAATACTCTGCTCTTGAATCCACACAGTCAAAATGAAATTTTCTTAATCTTGATTCCCCCCAAAAAATAGAATGAGAAAAAAAATTGTCTTTATTTTTACTAACATTTAAATGCAGCTTAACGTTTCTTTCAAGTTATGAAGATTGGTAAGATATGACATGGTGGTAGCTGTGAATTTGTCCCTAATATTTTAGAAAGTTTAATCTGTATATATTTTCTCTAATCACAGAATATTATGTACTAGTGATTAATTCACTAATCGCCACTGCCACTTTGAGTTTGTGTTATTATACACTCAACTTGCACATTCAATTCCTATATTACTATCTCAATTTGCATTTTAATTAATTCCATTTCTACACATATATACTTTTATTTCAATTTGTCCACCTAGAAAGAGTGTGGGAAGTGTTCCACATGATTCAGTAGTTGACAAGAGAAACCACAGTACAAAGATAGTTAAGAACACCCCATTTTTGGTTTGAGAGATATATCACACTTTGAAAGAACAATTCTCAGTTTCAAATGGAAAAACAAAAACAAAAAAATACCCAAATAGCTAAACAATCATATACAATAAAAGATCTTCTGGGGGTATCTCCATCCCTGATCTCAAGCTGTACTATAGAGCAACAGTAATAAAAACTGCATGGTAATGGCATAAAAACAGACTGGTGAATCAATAGAATTGAATAGAAAATCCAGCAATAAATCCACACATCTATGGATACTTGATTTTTGACAAAGAAGCCAAAACCATTCAATGGAAAAAAGACAGCATCTTTAACAAATGGTGCTGGTCTAACTGGATGTCTACATGTAGAAAAAAGGCAAATAGCTCCTTACTTATCACCCTGCACAAAACTAAAGTCCAAGTGAATCAAAGACCTCAATATAAAACCAGACACAGTAAACCTGTTAGAAGAAAAATTGGGGAAGAGCCTTGAATTTATTGACATAGAAGACAAGTTCCTGAACAGAATACCAGCAGCACAGGGTCTAAGATCAACAATCAATAAATGGCCCCAAATGAAACTGAAAAGCTCTGTAAAGCAAAAGTTACTGTCAACAGAACAACTACACAGCCTACAGATTGTAAAATGATCCTCACGAACCCTACACCTGACAGTGGGTTAATATCCAGATTACATAAAGAGCTCAAGAAGTTAAACTGGAAACACTCAAACCCCCAACATTTCCCCCATGACCTCCGATCTCTACCTTGCCTGAGGGGGAGGCAACAGAGGAAGCACATAGCACATTCCTACTCAGAGAGAAGAGCCCAGCATGCTGTGCTCACAGCTTCTAGCACAGAGCACAGGGCTGAGCACACAGGACCCACAACATTGTACATTTCTGGCCTGCAACGTCAGCCACAGACCTCAGAGTCCAGCCTGTAGAACCTGCCACAGACTGTAGACCCCTGGGTATTCAGAAAACCTGTGCAGGTGCTTTATGCCCCCAATCTGCTCTTGTGAACAACATTAGCATCCACATACCCTCCTGCACTTGCTCCCAAACCCCCAAGCACTTACATTCTCTAGCACACTCTCCTTCAAAATACACTTACACACACACACACACACACACACACACACACACACACACACACTTAATCACCTGCAATAAAGTTTCTGCACTAGCACCTTTTCCTCCCTCTGGTACAGCTGAATCAACAACTTACACTCTCATAGAACTGGACCTCTCATCTTCCTGAAGAATACTCCAGAGAAAGATGGTCTGAAGTTCAGACTCCAGGAACAAACACTGAAGTTTACATATAAGCAAATGGCCAGAGGTCTGCATAAGAACTCACTAAACAAAAATCAGGACATAATGGCCCCACCATCAATGCACAATCAATAGATATTTTAATTCAGTGTAACATAGGAAAATGACTTTAAGGTTATGCTTACACAGTTATTAGAGGAACAAAAAAGAGGATATGAACAGAGCTCTCAAAAAATGCAGAAAAATATAACTGTCTATATGCCACAAAATTTGAAAATCGAAAGGAAATGGACAATTTTCTTAATAGATTCCATCTACCTAAATTAAGTCAAGATCAGGTAAAAATATTGAATAGTCCCATATCCCCCAAGGAAATAGAAGCAGTCATCAAAAGTCTTTCTTCAAAAAAAAAAAAAAAAAAGCCCAGGGCCAGATGGTTTCAGTGCAGAATGCTACCAGACCTTCAGAAAAGAGCTAACTCCAATTCCCTTCAAACTATTCCACAAAATAGGAACAGAAGGAACATTACCAAACTCATTCTATGAAGCCACAGTCACCTTGATACCTAAAACAAGCAAAGAAACAACAAAAAAGAGAACCTCAGACCTATATCTCTTATGAGCATTGATGAAAAATACTCAATAAAATACTTGCAAAGTGAATCCAAGAACACACAAAAGATATCATCCACCCTGACCAAGTAGGCTTTATCCCACGAATGCAAGGGTGGTTCAATATATGAAATCCATCAATTTAATCCACCATATAAACAAACTGAAGGATAAAAACCACATGATCATCTCCTGAGATAATGAAAAAACCATTTAATGAAATCTAACACACATTCATATTTAAAGTCTTGGAGAGATCAGAGATACAAGGCACATACCTAAACATACTAAAGGCCATATTCAGCAAGCTTATAGCTAACATCAAACTCAATGGAGAGAAACTTAAATCAATCCCACTTAAATCAGGGACAAGGCAAGGCTGCCCACTCTCTCCATATCTCTTCAACATAGAATTTGAAGTCCTAGCTACAGCAATAAGAAAACTGAAGGAGATCAAGGGGATACAAATCAAAAAGGACAAATTCAAAGTATCACTATTTGCAGATGATATGATAGTATTAATGAGGGACCCCAAAAGTCAACCAGAGAACTCCTTCAGCTGATAAACACCTTCAGGAATGTGGCTAGATACAAAATCAGCTGAAAAAAAAATCAGAAACCTTCCTGTACACCAAAGACAAAAGGGCCAAGAAAGAAATCAGGGAAACAACTCCCTTCACAATACCCACTAATAACATGAAATAACTTGTTGTGACTCAAACCAAGCAAGTGAAAGACCTGTTTGAAAAGAAACTTCAAGTCTCTGAAGAAAGAAATTAAAGAAGTTATCAGAAGATGGAAAGATCTCCCGTGCTCATGGATTGGTAGGATTAACATAGTGAAAATGCCCTTCCTGCCAAAAGCAATCTACAGATTCAATGTAATTCCCATTAAAATACCAACACAATTCTTTACAGAACTTGAAAGAAAAATTCTCAACTTCATATGGAAAAACAAAAAACCCAGAATTTCCAAAATGGTCCTGTATACACAACAACAGATCATCTGGAGGAATTACCATCCCTGATCTCAAGCTGTACTACAGAGCAAAAGTAATAAAAAATGCATGGTATTGGCATAGAAACAGAAAGGGGGATCAATGGAATTGAATAGAAGACCAAGAAATAAGCACACACATCTATGGATACTTGATTTTTTGACAAAGAAACCAAAACCATTCAATGGAAAAAAGACAGCATCTTCAACAAATGATGTTGGTCCAACTGGATGTCTAAATGCAGAAAAATGAAACTAGATCCATATTTATCACCCTGCACAAAACTAAAGTTCAAGTTGATCAAAGACCTCAACAAAAATCAAGACACATTAAATCTGCTAGAAAAAAAAAAGTGGGAAAACCTTGCCCTTATTGGCACAGGCCTGAACAGACCACCAACAGCACAGGTTCTAAGAGCAACAATAAATAAATGGAGCCTCATAAAACTGAAAAGCTTCTGTAAAGCAAAGGACACCTTCTTCAAAACAAAGCGACTGCCTACAGATTGGGAAAGAATCTTCACCAACCCTTTATCTGATAGAGGACTCATATCCAGTATATATAAAGAACTAAACAAGCTGAAAAGCAGCAAACCAAGTAATCCAATTAAAAAATGGGGAACAGAGCTAAACAGAGAACTCTCTGTAGAGGAATATCAAATGGCAGAAAAACACTTAAAGAAATGCTCAACCTCATTAGCCATTAGGGAAATGCAAATCAAAACAACCCTGAGATTTCACCTTAAACCCATCAGAATGGCCAAGATCAAAAACTCAAGTGACAACACATGCTGGAGAGGTTGTGGAGAAAGGGAAACCCACCACTACTGGTGGGAATGTAAACTTCTACAACCACTCTGGAAATCAATCTGGCGCTTTCTCAGACAACTAGGAAACCTTAAGATCCAGCCTTACCACTCCTAGACAAATATCCAAAAGAGGCTCAAGTACTCAAAAAGGACATGGGCTCAACCATGTTTGTAGGCAGCTTTATTTGTAATAGCCAGAAGCTGGAAACAGCCCAGATGCCCCTCAACTGAAGAATGGATGCAGAAATTGTGGTACATCTATAAAATGGAGTATTACTCAGCAATGAAAACTAAGAAAATCATGAAATTTGCAGGTGTGACCTGGAAAGGATCATCCTGAGTGAGTTGTCCCAGAAGCAAAAAGACACACACAGTATATACTCACTCATGTAGACATAAAACAGGATAAACCCACTAAAATCTGTACATCTAAAGAAAGATGTAAATCTGTACATCTAAAGCAAGAGAGAGGACCCTAAGTAAAATGCTTAATCCCCATCCTGAAAGGCAAAGAGGATGGACATCAGAAGAAAAAGAAAATAGGAAACCACCTCAGAACCTGCTACAGAGGGCCTCTGAAAGCCAGAAGAAAACAGGAAACAACCTTGGAACCTGCCACAGAAAGCCTCTAAAAGCCTCTGCAGTATAGACTGTCAAAGCAGATGCTCAACCTGATGGCCAACTGATGGGCAGAGTGAATGGAATTTTATGTAAGAAGTGGGAAATAGTAAGAGCTGAAGGGGATGTAAACTCCACAAGCAGAGCAACCGAATAAGATAATTTGAACACAGGGAACTTCCCAGAGATTCATACTCCAAAAAAAGACTATTCGTGGAGATAACGTAGAACCCCTGCACAGGTGTAGCCCATGGCATTTCAGTGTCCAAGTGGGTTCCATAGTAATGGGAAGAGGGACTGCCTCTGACATAATCTGATTGGCCTGTTCGTTGATCACCTCCCCCTGAGGGGGGAGCAGCCTTACCAGGCCACAGAAGGTGACAATGCAGCCACTTTTGATGAGAACTGATAGACTAAGATCAGAAAGAAGAGGAGAACCTCCCCTATCAGTGGACTTGGGGAGTGGCATGCATGCAGAAAGGGGAGAGAGGGTGGGATCGGCAGGGGAGGAGGGAGGGGCTTATGGGGGGGATACAAAATGAATAAAGTGTAATTAATAAAAGTTAAATAAAAAAATTTAAAAAATGACAACCTACAGATTGGGAAACGATCTTTACCAACCCTATATCTGACAGAGGTCTAATGTCCAGTATATAGAAAGAATTCAAGAAATTAAAAAGCAACAAATCAAGCAGTACAATTAAAAAATGGGGTATGGAGCTAAAAAGAGACCTCTCTGTAGAGGATTGTAGAATTGCAGAAAAACACTTAAAGAAATGCCCAAAGTCCTTAGTCATCAGGGAGATCCAAATCAAAACGACCCTGAAATTTTACCTCACACCCATCAGAATAGCTAAGAACAAAAACTCAAGTGACATCACATGGTGGAGAGGTTGTGGAGAAAGGGGAATCCTCTTCCATTGATGGTGGGAATGTAAACTTTACAACAACTTTGGAAATCAATCTGAAGCTATCTCAGACAATTAGGAATAGTGCTTCCTCAAGATCCAGCTATAACACTCCTAGGCATATACCCAAAAGATACTTATGTACATAGTAAGGACATTTGTTCAACCATGTTTGTAATAGCCAGGACCTGGAAACAACTCAGATGTCCCTCAATGTAGGAACGGATACAGAAATTGTGGTACATTTACATAATGGAATACTATTCAGCAATTAATACCAAGAAAATAATGAATTTTGAAGGCAAATGGTGCGATCTAGAGAAGATCATCCTGAGTGAGGTATCCCAGAAGCAGAAAGACAAGCAAAGTATATACACAGTTTTTTTTTGTATTTTATTTTTTTCTTATCAGTTACATTTTATTAACTCTGTACACCAGCCGTGTCCGATCCCTCATTCCCTCCCAGTCCCTCCCCCCTCCCTCCCTCCTCTCCACCTTGCCCCTTGCCAAGTCCAGTGATAGGGGGGACCTCCTCCCCATACATCTGATCCTGTTTTATTAGGTATCTTCAGGACTGGCTGCAAAGCTCTCCTCTGTGGCCTAACAGGACTGCTTCTCCCTTGGGGGGTGGGGAGTCCAAAGAGCCAGTCATTGAGTTCCTGTTAGAAATAGTCCTTGTTCCCCTCACTATGGGAAACCAATTGGTTACTGAGCTACCACAGGCTACATCTGAGCAGAGGTTCTAGGTTACATTCATACATGGTCCTTGGTTGCATGTCAGTCTCAGAAAAGACCCTGTGCCCAGATATCTTTGGTCCTTGTGGAGCTCCTATCCTTTCCTCATCAGACTAACTCCCCTTTTTCTTATGATTCCCTGTACTCTGCCAAAGGTTTGGTCATGAGTCTTTGCTTTGAAAAAACTGCTAGTTAGAGTCTTTCCAATGCGCTCAGTAGACTCCTGTCATACATTCAATGCACATTCCATCTGTCATTCTAAACAAAGATTGATAATCTTACCCCATGTCTGCTTTCTTGATTATCTTTTTTAGGTGTACAGATTTCATTATGTTTATTATATCTTATAGGTCTATATAAGTGAGTATATACCGTGTTTGTCTTTCTCCTTCTGGGATATTTCACTCAGGATGATCTTTTCTAGATCCCACCATTTGCCTGCAAATTTCATGATTTCCTCCTTTTTGATTGCTGAGTAGTATTCCATTGTGTAAAAATACCACAATTTATGCACCCATTCCTCCGTTGTTGATGGACATCTGGGTTGTTTCCAGGTTCTAGCTATTACAAATAAAGCTGCTATAAACATGGTTGAGCAAATATCCCTTTTGTGTACTTGAGCACAGTTTGGGTATATACCTAGCAGTTGTATAGCTGGGTCTTGAGGAAGCACTATTCCTAATTGTCTTAGAAAGCGCCAGATATATTTCCAGAGTGGTTGTACAAGTTTACATTCCCACCAGCAGTGGAGGAGGGTTCCCCTTTCTCCACAACCTCTCCAGCATGTGTTGTCCCTTGAGTTTTTCATCTTGGCCATTCTGATGGGTGTAAGGTGAAATCTCAGGGTCCTTTTGATTTGCATTTCCCTGATGGCTAATGAGGATGAGCATTTCTTTAAGTGTTTCTCTGCCATTCGATATTCCTCTGTTGAGAGTTCTCTGTTTAGCTCTGTTCCCCATTTTTTAATTGCATTACTTGGTTTGCTGCTTTTCAGCTTCTTTAGTTTTTTGTATATAATGGATATTAGTCCTCTGTCATATAAAGGGTTAGTGAAGATTCTTTCCCAATCTGTAGGCAGGCGTTTTGTTTTGATGACAGTGTCCTTTGCTTTACAGAAGCTGTTCAGTTTCATGAGGTCCCATTTATTGATTGTTGCTCTTAGAGCCTGTGCTGTTGGTGTTCTGTTCAGGAAGTTGTCTCCTGTGCCAATGAGTTCTAGGCTGTTCCCCACTTTTTCTTCTAACAGATTTAGAGTATCTGGTTTTATGTTGAGGTCTTTGATCCACTTAGACTTTAGTTTTGTCCCTGGTGATAAATAGAGATCTATTTTCATTTTTCTGCATGTGGACATCCAGTTGGACCAGCACCATTTGTTGAAGATGCTGTCTTTTTTCCATTGAATGGTTTTGGTTTCTTTGTCAAATATCGAGTATTCATAGGTGTGTGGGTTTATTTCTGGATCTTCTATGCGGTTCCATTGATCCTCCATTCTGTTTTTGTGCCAATACCATGCCGATTTTATTACTATTGCTTTGTAGTACAACTTGAGATCGAGGATGGTGATACCTCCAGATGATCTATTGTTGTACAGGATTGTTTTGGAGATTCTGGGGTTTTTGTTTCTCCATATGAAGCTGAGAATCTTTTTTTCAAGGTCTGTAAAAAATTGAGTTGGTATTTTGATGGGAATTGCATTGAATCTGTAGATTGCTTTTGGCAGGATGGCCATTTTCACAATGTTAATCCTACCAATCCATGAGCACGGGAGATCTTTCCATCTTCTGAGATCTTCTTCAATTTCTTTCTTCAGAGAGTTGAAGTTTTTCTCAAACAGGTCTTTCACTTGCTTGGTTAGTGTCACCCCAAGTTACTTTATGTGGTCAGTGGCTATAGTGAAGGGTGTTGTTTCCCTAATTTCTTTCTCGGCCCTTTTGTCTTTGGTATACAAGAGGGCTTCTGATTTTTTTGAGTTGATTTTGTATCCTGCCACTTTGCTGAAGGTGTTTATCAACTGGATGAGTTCTCTGGTTGAATTTTTGGGGTCGCTCATATATACTATCATATCATCTGCGAAAAGTGACACTTTGACCTTTTCCTTTCCGATTTGTATCCCCTTGATCTCCTTTAGTTGTCTTATTGCTCTGGCTAGGACTTCAAGTACTATGTTGAAGAGGC
>NW_026596402.1:897530-1000665 GCF_907164565.1 Psammomys obesus
TCTCTCCATTGAGTTTGATGTTGGCTATAGGCTTGCTGTATATTGCCATTCTTATCGGTAGATATGTGCCTTGTATCCTTGATATCTCCAAGACTTTAAACATAAATGGGTGTTGGACTTTGTCAAATGCTTTTTCAGCATCTAAGGAGATGATCATGTGTTTTTTTTCTCCTTCAGTTTGTTTATGTGGTGGATTACATTGATGGATTTCCGTATGTTGAACCATCCTTGCATGCCTGGGATGAAGCCTACTTGGTCATGGTGGATGATATCTTTGATGTGTTCTTGGATTCGGTTTGCAAGTATTTTATTGAGTATTTTTGCGTCAATGTTCATAAGAGAGATAGGTCTGAAGTTCTCTTTTTTTGTTGGGTCTTTGTGTGGTTTAGGTATCAGGGTGACTGGTGCTTCATAGAATGAGTTTGGTAATGTACCTTTTGTTTCTATTTTGTGGAATAGTTTGAGGAGAATTGGTGTGAGCACTTCTTTGAAGGTCTGGTAGAATTCCGCGCTGAAACCATCTGGCCCAGGGCTTTTTTTGGAGGGGAGACTGTTAATGACTGCTTCAATTTCCTTGGGGAATATAGTGCTGTTCAGTCTTTCTACCTGATCTTGACTTAATGTTGGAAGATGGAATCTATCAAGAAAATTGTCCATTTCATTTAGATTTTCAAATTTTGTAGCATATAGGCTTTTGTAGTATGAGCTAATGATTGTTTGAATTTCCTCTGTGTCTGTAGTTACGTCACCCTTTTCATCTCTGATTTTGTTGATTTTGATAGATTCTCTCTGCTTTTTATTTAGTTTGACTAAGGGTTTGTCTATCTTGTTGATTTTCTCAAAGAACCAGCTTTTTGTTTCATTGATTCTTTGAATAGTTTTATTTGTTTCTAATTGATTGATTTCAGCCCTGAGTTTGATTATTTCCAGCCTTCTGCTCCTCTTGGGTGTATCTGCTTCTTTTTTTTCTAGGGTTTTCAGTTGGGCCATTAAGTTGTTTGTATGTGCTGTTACGAATTTCTTCTTGCAGGCACTTAGTGCTATAAATTTTCCCCTGAGCACTGCTTTCAGTGTGTCCCATAAATTTGGGTATGTTGTGCCTTCATTTTCATTGAATTCTAGGAAGTCTTTAATTTCTTTCTTTATTTCTTCTTTAACCCAGCTGTCGTTGAGTAACAGGTTGTTCAGTTTCCACGTACATATAGGCAGTTTGTTATTTTTGTTGTTGTTGAGGTCCAGCTTAAGTCCATGGTGGTCAGATAGAATACAAGGGATTATTTCAATCTTTTTGTATCTGTTGAGGCTTTCTTTATGACCAACTACATGGTCTATTTTGGAGAACGTTCCATGTGGTGCTGAAAAGAAGGTATTGAGTTTGGATGAAAAGATCTGTAGACGTCTATTAGGTCCATTTGATTTAGCGTCTCTGTAAGTGTTTTTATTTCCCTATTTGTTTTCTGTTTAGTTGATCTGTCCCTTGGTGAGAGTGGAGTGTTGAAGTCTCCCACTATTAGGGTTTTAGGATCAATGTGTGATTTAAGCTTTAATATTGTTTCATTTACGAATGTAGGTGTTCTTGTATTTGGGGCATAGATATTCAAAATTGTGATGTCCTCTTGGTGGATTTTTCCTTTGATGGGAATATAGTGGCCGTCCTTATCTTTTTTGATTAACTTGGGTTGAAATTCTATTTTATTAGATATTAGGATGGCTACTCCCGCTTGTTTTCTGGAACCATTTGCTTGAAAGACAGTTTTCCAGCCCTTTACTCTGAGGTAGTGTTTATCTTTGTTGTATATGTGTGTTTCTTGGATGCAACAGAATGATGGATCCTGTTTCCGCAACCAGTCTGTTAGTCTGTGTCTTTTAATTTGGGAGTTGAGTCCGTTGATGTTGATAGAAACTAGTGACCAACAATTGTTACTTATTTTAGATGTGGTGTTGGTGGTGTCACTGAGTTTCATTGCTTGTCTTCTTTTGGTTTTTTTGGTGTGTAGTTATCTATTTCCTCTGTTTCCTTCGATGTAGTTGTTTTCTTTGGTTTGGAGTTTCCTTTCTAGTAACTTCTGTAGAGCTGGGTTACTATGTAGATATTGTTTAAATTTGGTTTTGTCTTGGAATATCTTGAATTCTCCGTCTATGTTGATTGAAAGTTTTGCTGGGTATAGTAGTCTGGGTTGGAATCTGTGGTCCCTTAAGGACTGTATGATTTCTCTCCAGGCCCTTCTGGCTTTCATAGATTCTGTTGAGAGATCTGGTGTGATTCTGATAGGTCTACCTTCATATGTTACTTGGCCTTTTTCCCTTGCTGCTTTTAGAATTTTTTCTTTGTTTTATAGGTTCAGTGTTTTCACTGTGATGTGACGTGAAGAATTTCTTTTCTGGTCTAGTCTACTTGGTGTTCTGTAGGCCTCTTGTATGTTTATGACCATCTCCTTCTTTAAGTTGGGAAAGTTTTCTTCTATAATTTTCTTGAAAATATTTTCTGGACCTTTGAGCCTGATGTCTTCTTTTTCTTCTACTCCTATTATTCTTAGGTTTTGTCTTTTCATGGTGTCCTTGATTTCTTGGATGTTTTGTGTTTGGAACTTTTCTGATTTTATTTTTTCTTTGAGGGACATGTCAATTTCCGCAAGTGTATCCTCGGCTCCTGAGATTCTTTCTTCCATTTCTTGTATTCTTTTGGTGATGCTTACCTTTGTAGTGCCTGATCTTTTCTCTATGTTCTCCAGCTCCTGATTTTTCTCTATTTGTGTTTTCTTTATTGATTCTAATTCTGTTTTCATGTCTTGCACCATTTCCTTCATCTGTTTGAATGTGGACTCCTGCTTTTCAATGATAGCTTCTATTTTTTTGTCTGTTTCCTCTCTATGTATCACTAATTGTGCCTCTACTTCTTTGGGTACAATTGCCTGTATTTCTATGAGAGCTTTGTTCATTTCTTCTTTATTTGCCTTCATTTGTGTGGACATTTCTTTGAGAGCTTTGTGCATTTCTTCTCTGTTTGCCTCAATTTTCGTGGTCATTTCTCTGAAAGCACGATTTGTTTCCTCTTCGTTAGTCTCGATTTCTTTGGTTATTTCTCTGAGGCCTTTTTTCATTTCATCTCTATGGGCCTCTAGTAGCTGGAGAAACATAGTTTTGAGGTCATTTTCTTGTATATCTAATGAATTGAAGTGTCCATTGTTTTGTGGGGTTGCTGGTGAGGTCATTGTGTCCTGATTTTTGTTGGGAGTGTTCTTATGTCTGCCTCTAGCCATCTGGTTATTTATAATCCTCACTGGTTGTTCCTCGAGATTGTAGTTTGGGCTATGATCCTCTCTTTCTGTTTTCTGGATTGTTTTTTCAGGAAGATGAGAGAGGTTCACTGCTTTGGGAGTGTGCACTGTGTTTTCAGTTTTGCCTAAGTAAAGAATGTGACGCTGGTGCAATTTGCGTGCGCTTTTATCAGGCGCCGTGTGCATGCGTGTATTCTCTGACTATTGCAGTGGCCTGCAAGCCACTATTACACAGTTCTGACTGAGATCCAGGGATTGTTTGCCTGGATTACCCTTGTGGACCCACAAGGCAGAGGCTTCACTGTTGGGGTCGCTATCCCAAGAATCCCTCTGATGCCCACACTAGGAGTGTGGGTGCCAGGGATCTCGTCTGGTTGCTTCTGTGGAGAGGCCCTGGGTCTGGGGCAATCTCTCCCTAGAAGACCCACTCACTCTCTTGCAGGACCAGTTGGAATGCACAGAGTTTCCCCTTGCTCACTACTCTCTGTTTTGTTCCTGGTGCGGAAGTGCATGGGTAGGCTATCAGTCAGCTCTGTGACACTGTGGCTGCAGAACTCGGTGTCCACCTTTCCTGTGTGCTGCCTCTTTGTCCTTTCCCTCTGCCAGGAGGGGTTATGTTGACTGGTCCCTGGGTGGCGCGGGAAAGAGTTAGGGTGAGTGTACTCAATCCCAGATCCCGGGCCCAGATCTCTCTGCCAGAAGCAGCCTAGCGGTAGAATCTATGTTTGCTGATCCCAAGAGAGTACCAGGTAGGGTTGAGTGACTTCAGATCCAGAGCTTGGGTTTCTCTGCTAGGGGCCGCTGGAGAGAGGGTGCTGTGTCCTTGGCAGGCTGCCTCTCTGTCCTTCCCCTCTGACCTTCTCCTCTGCTAGGTCAAGCTTATGGAGGTGCTCTCAGGGGAGTGCCATCAGGGGTTGGGGCTTCTCAGTCCGATCCTGAGCTGGCAGCGTTTCTCTGCGGTGGTGGGGGGGCGCCACCGGTGATAGAACTTGCTGCTAGACCTTATTGTGCTGGACCCAGGATAATCTCAGGACGTGTAGAATGACCACAGTCCCAGATCCTGAGCTATAGTTTGTTTGCTAGGAGCGGCAGGTAGCACTGGAATTCCCGGCACTGTGAAGCGAAGCCGCTGTGAGCCTCTTTATCCTTCCACTCCACTGTGGCAGGGTTATGGCGGCGTTTGGGGGAGTGCCCGAAGGATTGGGTTTTCTCAGCCCTGATCTCGGGTTGGGGTACAGACAATGTGGTCTGTGGCAGATTCTGCTGGATGCCTCCTGCCTCCTCCGAAGAGGAAGTAGGGATTTTGAGCTGGGCGCGCAGCTGAGATCCGTGCGTGGCAGGAGCTCAATTGTGATGGCGGCAGGTACTCGCCGAGGTCGGAGAGACCTTCCAGGGAAAGACTGGGTGATCGGTGACCAGTCTGGCAAATTTCCTTCCCCGTTGGGTTTTTTTGCGACTGGGACTCCCAGCCTCAAGCACCCATGTGCCCACCAATCAGCTTGGGAAACTGATTGGGACAAGCAGGCTTGCAGCACCAGTCTGGAGACCCAAAGCCCGCATTAGCTGGGTTCTCTTCCGGGTTCTGGCTGGGCAGCCGAGAGTGGACCTGACCGATTTCCACGCTGTGGGAGCCTCCCCTCACCTGGGAAACATGATCAATCGCTGTTCTTTTAGGGCCCAGAGTTCAGTCTCCTGGTCCCTGCTCGGAGTGTGTTGTCCTGCTTCTCAGACAAGGTATTCTCCTGGTGCCGCCATCTTGGCTTCCCCCTATATACTCAGTTTTAAATGGATACTAGACCTATAAGATAAGATAGCATAAACATACTAAAATCTGTACACCTAAAGAAGCTAAACAAGAAGGAAGACCCAATATAAGAAGGTCAATCCTTATTTAGAAAGACAAATAGAATGGATATTGGGAGTAGGAGAAAACGAGAAGCAGGATAGGAGCCTACCATAGACGGCCTCTGAAAGACTCTATATAGCATTTTATCAAAGCAGATTCTGAGACTCATAACCAAATTTTGGGCAGAGTGCAGGGAATCATATGAAAAAAGAAAGAGTTAAGAAGACTTGGAGAGAACAGAAGCTCCACAAGGACCAAATATATCTGGGCACAGGGGCTCGTCTGGGCCTAATTCTCCTACCAGGTACCATACATGGACATAACCTAGAATCCATGCTCAGATGTAGCCCATGGCAGCTCAGTATCCAAGTGACTTAGCTAGTAAGAGGAACAGGGACTGTCTGTGGCATGAACTCTATGACTAGCTCTTTGACCTTCCCAACCCCCATGGGAGGAGCAGCCTAGCTAGGCCACAGAGGAGTACAGTGCAGTCAGTCCTTGTGAGACATGATAAGCTAGGGTCACATGGAAGGGGAGGAAGATCTCCCTGTAAGTGGATTTAGATCGGGGCAAGAAGGAGATGAAGGAAGGAGGGTGGGAGTGGGAGGTAATGAATAAGGGGGCTACAGCTGGGATACAAAGTAAATAAACTTTAAATTAAAAAATTATATAAAAAAAACAAACTCTAAAATGTTTTCTTAGTTCAATTGTTTATTTTCCCTTATGTTCATTTATATGTTGTAGCTGGTTTTCAAGGTATATCAGGAATTAAAAAATAAGTATAATCAAAATAGTGTTGACTAGCTTTTACCTCTTTTTCTAAATAAACTTACATTTAAATTTCTTGAAAAGGAAAACTTAAAGGATGACACATGCTTGAGAGGGTATTGAGAAATGGGAACCCTCCTTCATTGCTTGTGGGAATGTAACTTTGTACAATCACATTGAAAACCAATCTGGTTCTTTCTCAGAAACTTAAGAATTGTGTTATCTCAAAATCCAGCTATACCACTCATGGGCATATATCCAAAAGATCTCAACCATAAAACTAGGTTCATATCAGCTATATTCATAATAGCCAGTATCTGGAAACAACATACATGTCCCTCAACAGAAGAATGGCTCCAGAAATTGTGTTACATTTACACAGTGGAAAACTCCTCAACCATTTAAAACAAATAAATCATGAAAGTTTCAGGCAGATGGATGGAACTTGAAAAGATTATCCTGAGTGAGGTAACCCAGAAGCTGAAAGACATGTATGGTAAATATTCACTTATAATTGCATATTAGCCATATAACATAGGATAAACATACTAAATTTATTCTCCTAAGGAAGCTAAACAACAAAGTGGACCCTAGTGAAGAGGCTATAACTTCATTCAGAAGGGCAAACAGAGTAGACATCGGAACTAGGAGAAGATTGTGGACATGACAGGACCCTTACACAAGGGGTCTCTGAAAGACTCTACTCATCAGGGTATCGAAGCAGATGCTGAGACTCATATTCAAACTTTGAGTAGAGTGTAGAGAATCTTATAGAAGAAAGAGTAGGTAGCAAGACCTGGATGGAACAGAAGCTCCACAAGGAAACCAACAGAGCCAGAATACCTGGGCGCAGACGGTCCTGCAGAGACCTATTCTCCATCCAAGGACCATGCATGGACAGGACCTAGAACCCCTGCTCATGTGAAGCCCACAGGTTGCTCAGTTTCAAAATGGGCTCTCTAGTAAGAGGATCAGGGGCTGTCTCTGACATGATCTCAGTGGCAGGCTCTTTGATCACTTCTTCCTGTGAGGTGCATCCTTGTCAGGCCACAGAGGAAGACAATGTGCCAGTCTTGATGAGACCTAATAAGCTAGGGTCAGATGGAAGAGGAGGAGGACTTCCTGTAACAGTGAAGTAGGGAAGGGGGTTTGGGGGATTAGAGGGAGAGTGGGTGGGATTGAGAGGAGATGAGGGTAGCTATAGCCTGGATACAAAGTGAATGAACTGTAATAAATAATAAGTAAAATAATAAACAGCATAGTTTCAGAAGACTTTGGTAGGTATAGCTAATAACCTTGGTACAGAAAAATAATTGAGATGTGTGTCATATGCAGTGAAATTTATGTGACTACACCAGCCATAAGGCCTGGTGAGGTAAGTTTTGATTTGTAGTTGAAATTAGTTATCATATCAATAGCAATAATGTGGGAGAGAAAGCTTTCTAAATAGTGAGAAGGAAGTTTAAATTATGAGATAAGACCAAGCAGGGTTAGATAACAAAGAGCATTTAGTGTGTTGATGTGTAGTATTCTGACATTTTTGTTGTTTTTTTTTGTTGTTGTTGTTCAGCATCCTGTTTTGTTTCTATTTATCAGTGCTCAAAATTTTACATGCCAAGTAGTGTAAATTATTCATTGAATAGAAACTATACTATGGCCTTTAACTTTAACTGGCCATATTTTATGAAGAGAAACATTGCAGACAAGGGCCAAGAAACAGTAGATCAGATTAGATCAGAGGCCTGCGGTAGCTTTTTAAATTTTTTTTATTTTTATCAATTACAGTTTATTCACTTTTTATTCTAGTTGTAGTCCCCTCCCTCTTGCAACCCTACCCTCCCACCTTCTTCTAATCCTATGCCCCTCCCCCAGTCCAATGATAGGGGAGATCCTCCTTCCTGTCCATCTGACCCTAGTCTATCAGGTCTCATCAGGACTGGCTTCTTTGTCTTCCTCTGTGGACTGGTAAGACTGCTCCCTCCTCAGGTGGAGGTGATCAAAGAGCCAGCCCATGAGTTCATGTCAGAAACAGCCCCTGTTCCTATTACTTGGGAACCCTCTCAGACACGGAGCTCTCGTGGGCTCCATCTGTACACGGGTTCTAAGTTATCTCTATTCATGGTCCTTTTTTGGAGTATCAGTCTCAGAAAAGATCCCTGTGCCCAGATTTTTCAGTTCTGTTGCTCTCTATGTGGAACTCCTTTCCCCTCCAGGTCTTTTTATCTCCCCCTTCATTCTGTGGTAGTTTATAAAATATCTTGTTATTTCAATCAACCTTTACCTGGGATGGGGGAAATTAGATAAATTTGTTTCACTGTCCCACTTTCTCACCATGTTTTCTGACAATGGTCTGCCATTCTGGCCGGTGGTCCATTACTGGCTACTGCTTAGTCTCAGTGAGTGAACTCCAGAACTCAAATAATTTTTAACTCCCACAGTGCTGTTGCTTAGACTTAATAATCAAAATCAGCTTGCTTTGCCATGTTCCAGCTTTTTAAATTTGTTCTTTAGCTAGCTTTCTGGTAGAAATGTTGAAAGGACTATGTGGATTCTAATGATGGACAGCTTGAGCAGCAGGTGTGATTTTAAGAAACTGCAGAAAGACACTGGTTTGGAAAATAAACTAATAGATTACCAAAGTGTATTTAAAATGTTCTCTTGATCAAGACAATTTTACTTAATGTTCCTTGTGGAGAAAGAAAACCACATCTTATTGAAATCTTCCAATCATTCTCCTTATACTCTTATTATGACTTGAGTTTAAGCAGAAACCTGTAGACATGTATATGATTCCTACTCAATAAGGATAAAATTGTATTTGTATATAAACATTTGTTTTTCATTTCAAAAAATGAAAGGCATGGGCCTATGTTAAGAAAGGGCTTCATTGAAGGAGATTGAATTTCTAGGATAAAATTATTGACTCAAGATATATAACACATTAATAGGTGACAAACAGGTCAAATTAGAGTTTCAGGTTTGTTTTTGGTAGTGCAGATTAGATGTATTATTATTATTAAAATATTTACAAGCTAATAAAGTAATTAATAATATAGCTTTTCATGTAAGACAAGGCTTAAAATTTAAGAAGCTCTCATTTAAATGTCTTAAATGTGATATCACATACATACATACATAAATTCTTTGTTGGTAAAGAAACATATTTCTGGTCCAACATGTACCATCATTTTGCTCCCTAATAACTACATTTACCCTTTTGTCTTCTCTTATTACCTTTCTTTAGAAATTCATAATCTTTTGTCAATAAAAATGGAGCTTTCATAGCTTGGAAATAATGTCAATTGAAGAAAGTTGTCCCCGAATCTAAAAGGTACACTATGAAATGTGCACACAATTAAAGTTTTTTAAGTTTACTGAAATTAAAATATGACCACCATAATTGTAATTGTTGCTGAGTAATTAGATGGATCAATACATCTTTTGGAACTTGTTTTTTCTTCTCTAGCAACAATTAATGCATAACCCTCTCTGTTGAAAAACTGCCTAGTGATGGATAGATTCTAGGAGAGTAGGCATCAGTATATTCAGATACGTACACACTAGCGGGATCACTAGGCTCCATTGGATAGCTCCATAGTCACTCAGGTGGATGATTCTAGTTAAACTCAGGGGTGAAAAACAAAACAAAACAAAGCAAAATGCCTTGAACAGGGCAAAGGCACCTGTAGGAAACAGGAAGTGTTGACAGAAATAGAAAGAAAATAAGAATGGTTGAGTGGTAAGAGCAGCCACAATTTAATAAAAATTCTCCCAATGTATAATTACGATGGCAATGGTCTAATTTTTGCATTGTGAGTTCTTGACCACATTGACTTCACAATATAACCCAATTGCGAAACAAAATGAAAGCCAAAACAACTATATTGCACATTCAGTTCCTTAGACTTTATGTTAGTGGAAAACAAGTTTGTTCTTTTGCTAATGAGTTCTCATAGGAATAAACAGTTTCATCATGACAAGTATGACCATGGCATTTACTCGTTATATTAGTTTCATAAGCTAGAGTTTTTGAATTTCTAAATTATACAAAATATTTTAATGCTTCATTCCATTGCTAATAAAGTTTGTTACATGTGGATATTGACAGCGGTTAATATTTATTCCAAACCCTTGGAATTTATGATGCCTAAGGTTCTCCTTGAAAGATTTGGTTTTGGTATTTATTCAGTCAATTTCTGTTTTTGCGGGGGCATATTCTCTACTACTACAAAACCTTTTAGCCACTTGTTTCAGTAAATGAAAAAAGGGCATAGCCTGTAAAGATACTGGCAGAAACATATCCACACTTTAGCATAATCTATGGAAATTTATATTTCTTCAACAATTTCACAGTCTGATGTAACTTGATAATTTTATATTCCTAATGCAGATCATCTTTAACAGAATCTTATAACTAAGTAGAAACCATTTCATTTATATTTAGTAATATATTGGAAGTAAACAGAGAAAATACATGAAGTTACACTTGACAGTGCAATGTCAGCTGCATGAAGAGTGTGTGTTGAAAACTTTATGAACATAACAGTGAGGTATAAAGAACAAGGCAACACAGACCATGAGGAGCTTTTATACAGATTTATAGTTTGGCTTTGAAATATTTCTGGAGAGTAAACTACTGAAAATGTTTTATAAAGTAAATATTTAATAAGTACTTTTTTGTACACTTTCCTGAGCTATATGATATAAAATTACCAATTTCCTTTTACGATGTATTTTATAGTATTGTACTTAAAATCATAGGCAAGTCTTTAAAATAAATGTCATCTAATCTTCATATTGATTCGTGATGATGGAAAAAATCAAACACTTAAATTAATTGACTTCTTCATTTATATTTAGTTACAGTAATTGAATATTGATTTGAGGTTGAAAATTTAAGACTTTTCACTTTGATTTTGAAAATCAAAGACTTTTTATTTGATGACTCAAACTTCCTTATAAATTTTATTTTTATTAATCTCATTTGAATTTCTATGATTTAATTACAAATGACAAAATGTCTATGCAATGACTTATATATTGAAAACACACAATGTTATTGTTTTAAATTATCATTAGTGTTGGTATAATGTTCTTTTGGAAAGTATATACCTTACCCTTGTTCATTCAAATGCTGATTTATCTCCCTTAGTCTCTGGTTTCAATCCGGAGTAGAAGGGAGAGGGGAGGAGCCCGAGGACAGGAAGGAGTGGGAGGCAAAGGAGGAGAGAGAGGAGCAGGAGCTGAGAGAAGAGAGAAGTTGGGAGAGCAGAAGCTGGAGGAGAGGTCCTGGAACAAGGTTTAGTGAAGGACCGGACCTATGATATCACTAAAAGCAAGTAAAATGGGTAAAATATGAATGGTAGGAAATTACATGGGCTTGGAGGTTTAGGATGGAATAACTATTGCCCAGCATTGTGATCTAGGTTAATTAAATGAATCCCAGTCTCTGTGTGGTGATTTGGGTATACAGCTAGTTTAGGATTAACCACAGCTTTACTTAAAGATATATCAATAGTAATTTTTAATGACCAAATACAACACATTAGCTTATCATTATTTCTTTAAAACTGAACAAAGTTATTTAAGTTGGTTAACTTGTTTAAATATTCAGTGGGTTTCCTAGTAAAGGTAGCAGGGGCTGTACTCTGGCATGAACACAGTGGCTGTCTCTTTGATCAAGTCCCCCTGGAGGGGGGGAGGAGCAGCCTTTTTTGGCAGACAACCAAGGAAGATGATGCAGGCAGCCTTGATGATACCTGATAGACTAGGGTCAGATAGAAGTGGAGGTGGACCTCCCCTATATGTGGACTAGGGAAGGTGCACAGAAGGAGAAGAGGAAGAATTTGGGAGGAATTGAGGGAGGGGCCACAAATGGGATACAAAGTGAATAAATTGTAATAAATAAAAAATAAAAATACACAATATGACCAGATTCTAGACGGGAAATTTCTCATAAAAAGACAATATAAAGAAAATCAATAGTGTAACCATGATTCAATAAATTATAAGCAACTGTTAATGACCACTATCAATTTTTCTTTGTTGAAAACTATTAATAGTCTACGTTTAAATTACTCTAATTTACATTGCTCCATTGAGGACCTAATCAGTCTAGTTATGACTACCTAACTTGAACTGCCTTTCTACTCATGGGAGAAAATGGTTGAACATGTTTTATGCCAGTATTTCAGTATTTCTATTTAGTATCACTTTTAGCATGACTGAATTATAAGCATTTTACTATTGACTTAAATTTTCTGAAATTCTTTTAACAATAACTTGTTTTTCATGTCTAGTTTGTACAAATTATAACAAAAAAACTAAAAAGCACAATTATATTTTGTGTAATCTATCATTTATGAAAATACATTGAATTATTATCAAAGTAAAAGTTAATTTTTACCATAAAACTACTAACAAGAAAGCTCTAATGTATACTAGAGGATCTCTTTCCGACCCATGCAGACCCTGTGCTTGCTGCTTCTCTTTCTGTTGATTCATATGATTCATATGCTTAGTTGCTTTAGAAGGCCATGTTTCCTTGAGATCCTCCATCTCCTCTGAGTCTTACAATCTTTTCCCTTCATTTGTGAGGTTCCTTGACTCTGATGGTAGGGATTTGATGGAAACATCCAATTTAGAAATATGTGTTCCAAGGACTCTCTTTCTCCATGGGTCTGGGTGTGGATCTCTGAGTCTATGCCAATCTGCTACTTGAGATTCATCTTTGATGATAAGGTACTGATCTGTGAGTATAGCAAAGTATCATGGGGAGTCATTTTACTTTTTGTTACTTTTTCTTTAGATCAGTAATGTTTGATTTTAACCTAGGACACTGCTCTATCTAGTCTCTTGCTCTTGGTCACCCTAGCAATATTGGATATAGATTCCTTCTTGTGTAGTGGGTCTTAAGTCTAATCATACATTTATTGAATCCTTCTAAATATTTTGTGCCACCATTGCCCTAGCATATCTTGAAGGAAGGACATATTATAGGTCAAAGATTTTGAGGCTGTGTCAATGTTTACAATTTTCTTTTTCGTGCTCTGCAGAGCACATTCCTCCTACAAAGGCGTAAGAACTTGGGGTAACAGCCAAGACAACAGTCAAGATAGGCTCCTACCTGAAAAGACAGCAGAGCATCCTTAATAAGGTCAGGGGTTGACTCTCTAACATGGGGTAGTCTCACAGTTTGGGCCAATTATTGGTTGGACATTCCCTCAATCTTTGTTCCCTCTTTTTCCTTGCACTTGTAGGCAGGATAATTTTGGATCAAAGATTTTTGCAGTGGATTGTCGTTTCCCTCCCCTGGGTGTTAAGTGGTCACTTCAGTTGTCATGTCCCTCCAGTCAGAGTCTCAGCTAGAGTCACAACCATATTCTCCCCAGGAGCCTACCATGTCACAGGCCTCCATTTAGACAAAGAGATGCCCACTCTCACTCACATTCTTGTTGCCATCTCTCTCACCTCCTATCCCTGTCCTCCCCATCTCTCATACCCACCCATGTTTCCTTTACTATTTCATCTCCTGCCCAGTCCAGCACTTCATCCATTTCTGCTATTTCCCCCTTATCAATGACATTCTGACACTCTCTCTTTGGCTGTCCTTGTTAATTAGCATCTTTGGGTATGTGGGTTGTAGTATGTTTATCCTATAATATAGGTCTAATATCCCCTTATAAATGAGTTCATACTAAGTATGTCCTTTCTGGGTAAGGGTTACCTCACTCAGAATGATTTTTTCTAGTTCAATTTGCATGCAAAATTTCATGAATTTGTTATTTAATAGATAAACAGTATTCCATTGTGTAAATATACCACAATTTCTGTATCTATTCTTCAGTTGAGGGACATCTAGGTTGTTTCCAGTTTCTGGATACCATGAGTAAAGCCTCTGTAAACATAGTTGAGTAAATAAC
Organism: Psammomys obesus; assembly: GCF_907164565.1. Lineage (NCBI taxonomy): Eukaryota > Metazoa > Chordata > Mammalia > Rodentia > Muridae > Psammomys > Psammomys obesus. Next base: position 911,345 of record NW_026596402.1, read on the forward strand.
CTTGTTATATGGTGGAGCATCTTTGGGTATATGCCCAGGAGTAGTATAGGTGGGTTTTGAGTTACAACTATTCCTGATTTTCTATGAAAGACCAGATTGATTTCTAGATTGGTTGTACAAGAGAGCACTCCCACCAACAATGGAAAAGTATTCCCCTTTTTTTTCCACATCTTAGTTTTTTAAACTTAGCCATTCTAGTAAAAGATGGAATATCAGAGTGGTTTTGACTTATAGTTCTCTGATGGGTAAAGGATGTGAGTATTTTTTTAAGTGTTCCTCAGCCATTCAAGATTCCTCTGTTATGAATTCTGGGTTTAGCTCTGTTCCCCACTTTTAAAAATAGATTATTTGATTTTTTGATGTTTAATTTATTAATTGTTTGTATATTTTATATATTAGGCCTTTTTCTGATAATGGGTTGGAAAATATATTTTCACAGTATGCGATTGTTCTGATGAGTGTCTTTTGCTTTACAGAAGATAATAAGATTCATGAATATCATTTATTAATTTTTGATCTCAGAGCCTTTGCTGTTGGTGTTCTATTTAGGAAGTTGTCTCCAATGTCAATGAATCCCAGAATTTTCCCCACTTTGTCTTCTAATAGCTTATTTAAAGTATTTCTTTTTATGTCTTTTTATGTTTGGACTTAACTTTTTTGCAGGCGATAAATATGAGTCTATTTGCATTTTTTGCATGCAGACATTTAGTTAGACCAGCGCCATTTGTTGAAGATTCTTTTCAATAGTCTATGGAGTCCAATATGTTGGCAACCAGCAAGTGTGGTATCTGAGGGTAACAGGCTCTGAAACTCCAAAATTGGTTAGTAGAGGGACAGCTGAAGCCAGAAGATCCAAATTGAGGCTTCCTAGGCGAGCAGGGACAACCCATTAGGTGGGGCAGTTTGGATCCAGGTCACCCATGGACATATACAGGGACTGTGAGTAGCAAATATTCAACACCCCTGCACTTCCCTTTTCCACAAGCATGGAGTTCCCTGTTCAGCAGAGGGAGAGGGCAGTGGCTACTGTCCAGAGGACAGGCCTCTTTGCTCTGTGCAGAAAGAATAGATTGTCCCAAGCATGAGCCTCCTTACTAGGTGTCTGAGATGGCAGAGGCAGCTACCTCAAGCAGGATCTTCTATGCTCTCTGAATGAGACAGCAGAGACAGCTACCCCAATTACCAGTCTCCCTGCCTGGCAGACAAACAGTGGACAACACTGAGCTGATGGATCTCCTATAGTCGCATTTACCCCTGCAGGCCCAAATCTGAAAGTAGAGAACAGGAGGAACCTCTATGACTTCTGATTAGGTCTTCAAGTAAGTGAGTGCCCTTTCAATTGAGTGCATGCAGAGCCCCATATCCAAGGACAATCTATGCTAGCAGCCACACAATGGATGCTTCCCAACTACACCCCATCTGTGGGCAATATAGTGGTCCTTGGGACTGCATTCTCAGTATTGAAGCCCTTGTTCTGTGGGTCCACCAGTGGCATTAAGATAAACAATTCCTATAGCTCAGACACATCTGAATACCAGAAGGACAGTATGAGAGGCCAATAGACCTCTGAGGTATTCAGAGCACCTGCACATGTACATTGTACCCAAGAACAGCATCAACACCCCATCCTGAACTTAAGTTCCACAGTTATAGGCATCTACATGCTCTACCACACTTTCCTTCAAGGAATACTACCACACACATGCCCACACTCATGAACATACCCCTGCAACCTTTTTCCCTTAGATACAGGTAAAACTCTAGTATTCACTTTTGAACCACTGGACCGCTCTCATCTTCCTGAAGAATACTTCAAACACCAGAGACAGACCAAACAAGTCTGAAGTATAGAACACAGGAACAAACAGCAAAGGCCATCAGATGGCTAGAGGTAGGCTTAAGAACACATGCAACAAAAATCAGGACAACATGGCTTCACCAGCAAACCCCAAACTCAATTGACATTTTAATTCATCAGAAACAGAGTAAAATATTATTAAAGCTATAATCATCAGGTTATTAGAGGTACATAAAGAGGAAGTGGACAAAATTATCAAAGGCATAACCACAAAAATAGATGTACATAAAAAGGAAATGAACAGAGCTCTAAAAGATATACAAGCAAATATAGCCACACAAATAGAGACACATAAAAAAGAAAGAAGAAAAAAAAAAACTAGAGTACATCATGGAAAGCATGAATCCATATTCAAATAGAGGAAAGAAATGGTTCAATACATGAAAACAGAATTATAATCAATAAAGCAAACACAAACAGAGAAAACCCTGGAGTTGAAGAACTTAGATAATACATCAGGAATCACAAAAGTAAGCATCACCAACAGAATACAAGAGATGGAAGAGAGAATCTCAGGTGCTGAAGATGCAATTACAGAAATTGATACATCTCTCAAAGGAAAAAAAATAATAAAATCTGAAAGGTTACAAACTCAATGTATCCAAGAAATCAAGGACAGCAGGAAAAAAAAGCCTAAGAATGATAGGAATTGACTAAAAAGAAGATTCCAAGCTGCAAAATCCAGATAATATGTTTAACAAAATCATAAAAGAAAATTTCCCCAACTTAAAAAAAGTTCCTTAAACATACAAGAGACAGGAGAACAAATAGACTAGACCGGAAAAGAAACTCTTCATGTCATATGATAGTCAACACTCTAAATCTACAGACAACAACAACAACAACAACAACAACAACAACAACAAAATATTAAAAGCAATAAGGGATAAAGGCCAACTAACATACAAAAGTAGACCTATCTACACAACAACCCAGCCCTACAAAATATATGAGAAGAAAAGCTCCAATCCAAGGAAAATCAACTACACCCAAGAAAACACAGGATGTAGGTAACTTTACAACAACAACAACAACAACAAAAATTAAAAGAAAACAAGCATAAAATCACAGAAACTCCACCATCCGCACAATAAAAGGAACTACCACTCATTGGTCACTATTATCTATCAACGTCAATTGACTAAACTCTTCAATAAAAGACACAGACTAAAAGAATGTTTGCAGAAACAGGATCCAACAATCTGCTGCATCAAAGAAACATACCTCTGCCACAAAGATAAACATTACCTTAGAGTAAAGGGCTGGAGAATGTTTATCAAGCAAATGGACACAGAAAACAGGTTGGAGTAGCTATCCTAATATCTAATAAATTAGAATTTCAAAAAAATCAAAGATGATGAGGTGGGACAGTTCATTCTCATCAAAGGAAAAATCCACCAGGAAGACATCACAATCCTCAACATCTATGCCCCAAATAAAAGAATGCCTGCATTTGTAAATGAAACGTTATTAAAGCTGAAATTACACATTAATCCCAACACCTCAATATTGTGAGACTTCAACACTCCACATTCACCAAGGGACAGATTATCTAGACAAAAAGCTAAATAAGGATATAATTTCACAGAGAGTTCCTAAATCAAATGGACCTAATAGATGCTTACAGAACTTTTTCCCAAAAACTTAAAATATAATACCTTCTTTTCAACCCTTCATTGTACCTTCTCCAAAACTGACCATATATTTGGGCACAAAGCAAGTCTCAAGTGATACAAGATCAATGTAATCCCTTATATTCTATGAAAACTCCATGGCCTAAAACTAGACCTCAAAAACAACAGAAATAACAAAAAGCCTAAATGCACATGGAAACTAAACAATTATCTACTCAATGACAGGTTCGTCAGGGAAGAAATGAAAAAAAGATATTAGAAGCTTTCTAAAATTGAATAAAAATGAAAGCAAATTTACCCAAAATTACGGGACACAATGAAAGCTGTGTTAAGAAGGAAATTTATAGTACTAAGTGCTTCCAGAAAGACAGTTTACTAGATCTCATAAAAGCAACTTCACAGCACAAGTAAAAAGCCCTAGAAAAGAACCAGCTCTTGGATTCATTGATTCTTTGAATTGTTTTATTTGTTTCTAATTGATTGATTTCAGCCCTGAGTTTGATTATTTCCAGCCGTCTACTCCTTTTTGGTGTGTCTGCTTCTTCTTTTTCTTGGGTTTTTAAGTGGGCCATTAGGTTGCTAGAATGAGCTGTCATTCTAGGATACATGAGGCCTCATGTATCCTTATTAGCTTCACCTTTAACTTGGGGAAATTTTCTTCAATGATTTTGTTGAAAATATTTTCTGGGCCTTGGAGAAGAGAGTCTTCTTTTTCCTGTATTCCTATTATTCTTAGGTTTTGTCTTTTCATATTGTCTTGGATTTCTTGGACTGTCTGTGTCAGGAATTTTTTCGATTTAAAATTTTTTTTGACAGATACATCGATTTCTTCCATTGTATCTTCTACACCTGAGATTCTTTCTTCCATTTCTTGTATTCTGCTTACCTCTGTAGTTCCTGTTTTCTTCCCTAAATTCTTCCTTTCCATTATTTCCTCCAAGTAGGCTTCATCCCAGGTGTACAAGGGTGGTTCAATATATGGAAATCCATCAATGTGATCCACCATATTAACAAACTGAAAGAAAAAAAAACATGATAATCTCCCTAGATGCTGAAAAAGCATTTGACAAAATACAACATCCATTCATGTTTAAAGTACTGGAGAGATCAGGGATAGAAGGCACGTATCTAAACATAGTAAAGGCAATATACAGCAAGCCTATAGCCAACATCAAACTGAATGGAGAGAAACTTAAAGTAATCCCACTGAAATCAAGGACAAGACAAGGTTGCCCACTCTCTCCATATCTCTTCAACATAGTGCTGGAAGTCCTTGCTAGAGCAATAAGACAGTTGAAGGAGATCAATTGGATACAGATGGGAAAGGAAGAAGTCAAATTATCACTATTTGCAGATGATATGATAGTATACATGAGTGACCCCAAAAACTCTACCAGGAAACTCCTACAGCTGATAAACACCTTCAGTAAAGTGGCCGGATACAAAATTAACTCAAAAAAATCTGTAGCACTCCTGTATACAAAAGACAAAAAGGCTGAGAAAGAAATTAGAGAAACAACACCCTTCACAATAGCCACAAAAGACATAAAGTACCTTGGTGTAACCCTAACCAAGCAAGTCAAAGACTTGTATGAAAAAAATTTCAAGAATCTGAAGAAAGAATTAGAGGAAGATATGAGAAGATGGAAAGATCTCCCATGTTCATGGCTTGGCAGGATTAACATAGTAAAAATTGCCATCTTTCCATAAGCAATCTACAGATTTAATGCAATTCCCATCAAATTGCCAACACAATTATTTACAGACCTGGAAAGAAAAATTCTCAACTTCGTATGGAATAACAAGAAACCGAGAATTGCTAAAACAATCCTCTACAATAAAAGATCTTCTGGAGGTATTGCCATCCCCGATCTCAAGCTGTACTATAGAGTAATAGTTATAAAAACTGCATGGTCCTGGCATAGAAACAGAATGGTGGATCAATGGAATCGAACACAAGACCCAGAAATAAACCCACACACTTACAGACACCTGATTTTTGACAAAGATGCCAAAACCATAAAATGGAAAAAAGATAGCATCTTCAACAAATGGTGCTGGTCCAACTGGATGTCTACATGTAGAAAAATGAAAATAGATCCATACTCATCACCCTGCACAAAACTGAAGTCCAAGTGGATCAAAGACCTCAACATAAAACCAGATACATTAAATCGGCTAGGAAAAAAAAGTGGACAATACCCTAGAACTTATTGATACAGGAGAAAACTTCCTGAACAGTACACCAACAGCACAGGCTCTAAGAGCAACAATCAATAAATGGGACCTCATGAAATTGAAAAGCTTCTGTAAAGCAAAGGACACCGTCATCAAAACAAAGCAACTGCCTACAGATTGGGAAAGAATCATCACCAACCCTTTATCTGACAGAGGACTCATATCCAATATATATAAAGAACTAAACAAGCTGAAAAGCAATAAACCAAGTAATCCCCTTAAAAAATGGGGAACAGAGCTAAAGAGAGAATTCTCTGTAGAGGAATATAGAATGGCAGAGAAGCACTTGAAGAAATGCTCAACCTCATTAGCGATTAGGGAAATGCAAATCAAAACAACCCTGAGATTTCACCTTACACCCATCAGAATGACCAACATCAAAAACTCAAGGGACAATACATATGTAGCTGGAGAGGTTGTGGAGAAAGGGGAACCCTTCTCCACTGCTGGTGGTAATGTAAAGTGGTACAACCACTCTGGAAATCAATCTGGCGCTTTCTCAGACAACTAGGAATAGCGCTTCCTCAAGATCCAGCCATACCACTCCTAGGCATATACCCAAAAGAGGCTCAAGTACACAAAAAGGACATTTGCTCAACCCTTTTTGTAGCAGCTTTATTTGTAATAGCCAGAAGCTGGAAACAGCCCAGATGCCCATCAACTGAAGAATGGATGCAGAAATTGTGGTACATCTACAAAATGGAATATTACTCAGCAATGAAAATTAAGGAAATCATGAAATTTTCAGGTAAATGGTGGGAACTAGAAAGGATCATCCTGAGTGAGCTTTCCCTGAAGTGGAAAGATATGCAAGGTATATACACACTCATATAGACATGTAATACAGGATATAGTTACTAAGACCTGTACATCTAAAGAAACTAATCAAGAGAGAGGACCCTGACTAAAATGCTCAATTCCCATCCCAAAAGGCAAAGAGGAAGGACATCAGGAGAAGAAGAAAACAGGAAACAAGCTAGGAACCTGTCACAGAGGGCCTCTGAAAGGCTCTGCCCTGCTGACTATCAAAGCAGATGCTGAGACTCATGGCCAACTGTTGGGCAGTGTGCATGGAATCTTATGTAAGTAGTGGGAAATAGTAAGATCTGGAGAGGACAGGAACTCCACAAGGAGAGCAACAGAACAAGAAAATTTGAATTACAGTGGTCTTCCTAGAGACTCATATTCCAACCAAGGACTATTTATGGAGATAACCTAGAACCCCTGCACAGATGTAATCCATGGCAGCTTAGTGTCCAAGTGAGTTACATAGTTATGGAAAGAGGGACTGCCTCTGACATAATCTGATTGGCCTGCTCTTTGATTACCTCCCCCTGAGGTGAGAGCAGCCTTAACAGGCCACAGAAGATGACAACACAGCCACTCCTGATGAGTTCTGATAGACTGAGATAAGAAGGAATGAGAGAAGGAACTCCCCTATCAGTGGACTTGGGGAGGGGCATGTGTTAAGAAGGGGGAGGGAGTGTGGGATTGGGAGGAGAGGAGAGAGGGGCTTATGGGAGGATTCAATGTGAATAAAGTGTAATTAATAAAAAAAATTAAAAAAGAAAAAAAGAAAAAAAAACATAGAAGAAAATTTCCACAATTTTAATAAAGAGATGTCCATAAACATACAAGAGGCCTACAGAACACCAAAGAAAGTAGACGAGAAACTAAAATCCTCATGGCATATCATTGTTGAAATGCTAAATATATAGAGCAAAAAAAAAAAAAGATATTAAAAGCATCAAGGGAAAAAGGCCAAGTAACATAAAAAGGTAGACCTATCAGAATCACACCTGACTTCTCATCAAAAACTATGAAAGCCAGAAGGGCATGGGCAGATGTCATGCAGACTTTAAAGGACCACAGATGACAACCCAGACTACTGTACACAGCAAATGTTTCAATCAACAAAGATGGAGAAAAGAAAAAAAAATTCATGATAAAACTAAATTTATGCAATTTCTACACAGCAAACCAGCCCTATGGAAGATACTAGAGGGAAAACTCCAATCGAATGAAAAAAACTGTACCCAAGAGAACATGGCATACAGATAATATCCCAACAAAAAAGAAAATAAGCAATGAATCACAGTAAGACCACCAACTCCACAATAAAAGGAACTAACATTCATTGGTCATTATTATCTATCAACATAAACGGATTCAACTCTCCAATAAAAAGACACAGACTAACAGAATAAGTACAGAAACAGGATCCCACATTCTGCTGTATCCAAGAAACATACCTCTGCAATAGAAATAAACACTACCTCAGAGTAAAGGACTAGAAAAATATTTTTCAAGGAAATGGACACTGAAAACAAGCTGGGGTAGCTATCCTAATATCTAATAAAAGTCTTTCAACCAAAATTAATCAAAAAAGATGAGGAGGGGAACTTCACTCTCGTCAAAGGAAAAGTCCACCAACAGGACATCTATGCTCCAAATACAATAGTACTTACATTTATAAATGAAACATTATTAAAACTTAAATCACACATCGATTTCAACAACTTAATATTGGGAGACTTTAACACCCCAGTCTCACCAAAGGAGAGATCATAAATACAGAAGACAAATAGGTTCAATATATGGAAATCCATCAATGTAATCCACCATACAAACTGAGGGAGAAAAAACACGTTATCATCTCCTTAGATGCCAAAAAAAGCATTTGACAAATTCCAATTCCCATTCATGTTTAGTCTTGGAGAGATCAGGGATACAAAGCTCATACCTAAACATAGTAAAGGCAATGTACAGGAAGACTATAGTCAACATCAAACTAAATGGAAGAAAACTTAAATCAATTCCACTGAAATCAGGGACAAGGCAAGGCTGCCCACTCTTCCCATATCTCTTCAATATAGTACTTGAAGTCCTACCTAAAGCAATAAGACAAGTAAAAGAGATCAAGGGGATACAAATCAGAAAGGAAGTGGTCAAAGTGTCACTATTCGCAGATGATATAATCGTACACAAGTTACCCCCAAAATTCAATGAGAGAACTCTTCACCTGATACACACCTTCACCAATGTTGCTGGATACAAAATTAACTAAAAAAAAAAAAATCAGAAGCCCTCCTGTTTACACAAGACAAAAGGTTCGAGAAAGAAATCAGGGAAACAACACTCTTCACAATAATCACTAATAGCATAAAGTACCTTGGGGTGACTTTTACCAAGCAGGTGAAAGACCTGTTTGAAAAAAACAAAAACAAAAACAAAAACAAAAACAAAAAAACCTTCAAGTCCCTGAAGAAAGACATTTGAAGAATATATCAGAAGATGGAATGATCTCCTGTGCTCATGGATCAGTAGGATTAACATAGGGAAAATGGCCGTTCTGTCAAAAGCAATCAACAGATTCAATGTAATTCCCATCAAAATTCCAATACATTCTTTACAGACCATGAAAGAAAAATTCTCAACATCTTATGGAAAAACAAAAAACCCAGAATTTCCAAAATGATCCCATATAACAACAGATCATCGGGAGGTATCTCCATCCCTGATCAAGCTGTAGTACAGAGCAATAATAATAAAAACTGTATGGCATTGGCATAGAAGTAGAAAGGTGTATCAATGGACCAGAAGAGAAAGCCCAGAAATAAACACACACACCTATGAATACTTGATTTTTGACAAGAAGCCAAAACCATTCAATGGAAAAAAGACAAATAGTGTTGGTCCAACTGGATGTCTACATGCAGAAAAATGAAAATAGATCCATATTCATCACCCTGCACAAAACTAAAGTCCAAGTGGATCAAAGACCTCAATATAAATTCAGACACACTAAATTGGTTAGAAGAAAAAGTGAGAAAGACCCTGGAACTCATTGGCACAGGAGAAAACTTCCTGAACAGAAGACCTACAGCACAGGCTCTAAGAGCAAGAATCAATAAATGGGACCTCATGAAACTGAAAAACTTCTGTAAAACAAAAGACATTGTCATCAGAACAAAATGACAGACTACAGGCTGGGAAAGGTTCTTCACCAACCATATATGTGACAGAGGGCTGATGTGAGGAATATATAAAGAACTAAAGAAATTAAAAAGCAATAAATCAAGCAATCAGGTTAAAAAATGGGGTATGGAGCTAAACAGAGAATTCACTGTAGAGAAATATAGAAAAGGCAGAGAAACATCTAAAGAGATGCTCAACTTCCTTAGCCATCACAGAGATGCAAATCAAAATGACCCTGAGATTTCACCTTACACGCATCAAAATGGCAAAAGTTAAAAACTCAAGTGACAACACATGCTGGAGAGGTTGTGGAGAATTGGGAACCCTCCTGCATTGCTGGAAGGAATGTAAACTTTTACAACCACTTTGGAAATCAATATGGCTCTTTCTCAGACAATTAGGAATAGTGCTTCCTCAAGATTCAGCTATACCACTCTTAGGTTTATATCCAAAAGATGCTCAAGTACACAATAAGGACATTTGCACACCTATGTTTGTATCAGCTTCATTCATAATAGCTATAAACTGGAAACAACCCAGATGTCCATCAACCAAGGAATGGATACAGAAATTGTGGTTTAAACAATGGAATACTAACAGCAATTAAAAACAAGGAAATCATGAAATTTGCAGGCAAATGGTGGGATCTAGAAAAGATCATCCTGAGTGAGGTATCCCAGGAGCAGAAAGACACCCATGATATAAACTCACTCATATAGACCTATAAGATTGGATAACATACTAAAATATGTTCACCTGAATAAGACAAACAAGAAAGAAGATCCAGGTTAAGATGATCAATCGTCACTTAGAAAGACAAATGGGATGGATATTGGATGTAGGAGAAAACAAGTAACAAGACAGAAGCCTTCCACAGAGGGCCTCTGAAAGATTCTACCTAGTATTATATCAAAGCAGATAATAAGACTCATAACCAAACATTCTGCAGAGTGCAGGGAATCATAAACAGGAAGGTGGAATTAATATGACCTGGAGAGGACAGGATCTTCACAACGACCGAATATAGCTGGGCACAGGGGTCTTTTATGAGATTGTTTTTCCAACCAAGGACCATGTATGGATATAACCTAGAACCCCTGCTCAGATGTAGCCCATGGTAGCCCAGTAACCAAGTGGGTTTCACTAATAAGTTGAACAGGAATGGAACTATTTCTGACATGAACTCAATGACTGACTCTTTTACCTCTCCCCTCCCCCAATGGAGGAACTGTCTATCTGGGCCTCAGAGGAGGACATTGCAGTCAGTCCTGAAAATAGCTAATAGGCTAGGGTCAGATGGAAGGGGAGGAGGACTTCCCCTAGAAGTGGACTTGGGTAGGGGCAGGGAGGAGATGAGGGAGGGTGGGTGGATTGAGAGAGAATGAGGGAGGGGTCTACAGCTGGGATACAAAGTAAATAAACTGTGATTAATATAAAAAAATAAAAATTAATTTAAAAAAGACCAAAAAAACCAAAAATAATAATATTCAGGATTGTTTTAGCTATCCTGGGAGATTTTTGTCTATGTTTCCATGTGATGTTGAGATTTATTCTTCCAGGTTCTGCAACTAGTGTTGGTGGAAAATTGATATATTGAATTGAATCTGCAAATTGCTTTGGAAGAATGAGAATTTTTAGTATTTTAATTTACAGTTCCACTAGCATTGGAGATATTTTCATATTCTGAAATCATCCTATATTTCAGGTTTTATAGACTTAAAGTTTTTAACATAAAAGTCTATCCCTTGCTTGCTTTTACTTTCCACAGTTATTTAATATTTTTGAGGCTATTTTGAAAGATATTATTTCTCTCATTTCTTTCTTTTTTAATTTAAAAAAATATTTTATTTTATTTTTCTTTATTAATTACACTTTACTCACTTTGTATCCCCCGTGGTTCCCTCCCTCCTCCCGTCCCAATCCCTCCCTTCCTCCAGCCTCTGCATGCATGCCCCTCCCCAAGTCCACTGATAGGGTTAAACTTCTTTTCCTTCCTTCTGATCCTAGGCAATTAGGTCTCATCAGGAGTGGCTGCCTTGTCCTCTATAGTGTCCTGGTAATGCTGCTTCCCCCTCAGGGGGAGGTAATTAAAGAGCAAGGTAATTAAAGAGCAGGCCAATCAGTTCATGTCAGAGACAGTCCCTGTTCCTATCACAATAGAACCCACTTGGATACTGAACTGCCATGGGCTACATCTGTGCAGGGGTCTTAGGTTATCTCCATGCATAGTCCTTGGTTGGAATAGCAGTCTCAGGAAAGACCCTTGTGTGTGACTTGATTTTGTATCTTGCAACTTTCCTGAAAGTATGTATTAGATATGTGATGTATGGGTTGGATATTTAGGGCCACTTACATATGTACTATGCAAAAAAGGATATTTTAACTTCTTCCTTTCCAATTTGTACACTCTTGTTCTAATTGCTTTATCTAAGACCTCAAGGAGTACATTGACTAGATATGGAGAGATTGGAAAACTATCTGTTCCTGATTTCAGTAGAATTGCTTTGATTTTCTTTCAATTTAAGTTGATGTTGGCTATAGACTTGCTATAAATTGTCTTTATTATGTTTAGGCATATCCCTGATATCCCTAATCTTTACAAGACTTTTATCATTAAGGAGTGTTGAACTTTGTCAAAGGATTTTTCTACATCTAATGAAATGACCATGTGGATTTTTTTTTCTTTCAGTTTGTTTATATGGTGGAACACATTTACTGTTTCTCTGAGATCAAACCTAGTTGATCATGGTGGAAGGTCCTTTTGATGTGTTTTTGGATTTGGTTTGCAAGTATTTTAGTGAGTATTTTTGCCTCTATGTTCATAAGAAAATTTTGTCTCTAATTACCTTTCTTTTTGTGTCTTTGTTTGGTTTGAGAATCAGTGTAACTGTGGCCTCTTAAAATGAATAGTGCAAATTCTTTGTTTCTATTATGTAGAATAATTTGAAAAGAAGGCATTAGCTCTTATTTGAATGTGTAGTATAATTCTGCTTTAAAACCATCTGGCCTCTCCCATTTTTTGCATAAGAGATCTTTAATTAATGCTTCTATTTCACATGGGGTTACAGGTCTATTCAAATAGCTTGCCTGATCTTGATTTCACTCTGGTAATTGGAATCTTTTGAGGAAAATACCTGCTTCATTTAGATTTTATAGTAGTGTACAGTACAGTTTTTTAAAGTAAGTCTTTATGATTCTCTGGATTTCCTGTGTGTCTGTTGTTATGTCTTTTTTGTTTTTGATTTTGTTAATTTGGACACACCCTCTCTGCCTTTTAGTCAGCTTGAATAAGGGTTTGTATACCCAACACTTTGTTTCATTAATTTTTTTTATTTTTAAGTTTTTTATTTTTCATTTGTTTCAATTCATTCACTTTGTATCCCAGCTCTAGCACCCTCCCCTGTCCCATTCCAATCCCATCCTCCATCCTTCTTCTGCTCCCATTATCCTACCCCAGTCCACTGATAATGGAGGTCCTCCTTCCTTTTTCTCTGACCCTAGCCTCTCAGGTCTCATCAGTACTGGCTGCATTGTCTTCCTCTGTGGCCTGGTAAGGCTGCTCTCCTCTCAGGAGTAGGTGAGTAAAGAACCAGCCACTGAGCTCATGTCAGAGACAGTCCCTGTTCCCTTCCTAGGGAAACCACTTGGAGACTGACCTGCCATGGGCTACATTTGTGCAGCGGTTCTAGGTTATCTCCTTGTATGGTCCTTGGTTGGATTATCAGTCTCTGCAAAGATTCCTATACTCAGATTTTTTGAATCTGTTCATTTCCTTGTGGAAATTCTGTCCCCTCTATGTCTCTCTGTCTTCCCCTTCCTTCATGAGATTCCTTGCACTCTGCTTAAAGTTTGGCTATAAGTCTTAGCATCTGCTTTGATACCCTGCTGTGTCCTTATAGGATTCACTTTGTTTTTATTTTATTGATGTCAGTGTGACTATTTCTTGTTGTTGTTCTAGATTTTTCATGTGTGCTCTTAAGATGTAAGTATGAGATCTCTCCAGTTTTTTTTTGAGTGTATTTTAGTGATATGAATGTGCTTTTATGAACTTATGTCCTGTAATTTTGGGTATGATATATATTCATATTCAATGAATTTTAGAAAGTCTTTGATTTCCTTATTTTTCTGTTGACCTAGTTTTTATTCAGTAGAGAGTTGTTCAGTTTCCTTGAGTTTATAAACTTTCTGTTTTTCTGTTGTTATTGATATCCAACTATAATTTATGATGTTCTGAAAGCATGTAAGGAGTTATTTTAATGTTCTATCCATTGAGACTTACTTGTCTGTGTTTTTGGTCAATTTGGGGAAAGTTTTATGAGGTGCAAACAAAAAGGTGTATTTTTTTATGTTTACTTGAAATATTCTATAAATATTTGTAATGTCAATTTGGTTTACATTGTTTTAGTTTTCCAATATGTCTCTGTTTAGTTTTTGTCTGGATGCCCTGTCCACTGGTGAGAGTGTGGTATTTAATTCTCCCCCATATGTATGTGAGGTTTAAATTTGGGATTATCATGGAGTATCTTAACTTTCTCCATCTACAGTGATTGATATTTTTCCTGGGTCTAGTAATCTGCGCTGACATCTGTGCTCTCTTAGTTTCTGTAGCACACCTGTTCAGCCCCTTCTGGCTTTTAATGTCTATATTGAGGAGTCTACTGAAGCTCTAATATATGTGTATATTTATGTCACTTTCCCCCCTTGAGCTCTTAATATTCTTTCTTTGTCCTGTAAATTTAACGCTTTGATTATTATTTACCAAGGGGACATTTATTTCTATTCCAGTGTACATAGTGTTCTGTATGATTCCTTCTTTTCTTTTTATTAATTATATTTTTATTTTTATATTACTTACAGTTTATTTACTTTGTATCCCAGCTGTAACCCTCTCCCCCTTTGGGGGAAGGTCAAAGAGCCAGCCACAGAGTTCATGTCAGAAACAGTCCCTGTTCTCCTTACTAGAGAACCCACTTGGATCCTGAGCTGCCATAGGCTATGTCTGAGCAGAGGTTCTAGGTTATATCCATGCATGGTCCTTCGGTGTAGAATCAATCTCAGAAAAGACCCTGTGCCCAGATATATTTGGTCATTGTTGAGATTCTGTCCTCTCCAGGTCTTACTTACTCCCCCTTTTTCTTTTTTTTATTATTATTATTCATTACACTTTATTCATTTTGTATTCCCCATAAGCCCCTCCCTCCTCCCCTCCCGATACCACCCTACCTTCCCTTTCTTCATGTATGCTCCTTCCCACATCCACTGATAGGGGAGGTCCTCCTCTCCTTCCTTCTGATCTTAGTCTATCAGATCACATCAGGAGTGGTTGCATTGTCTTCTTCTGTGGCCTGGAAAGGCTGCTCCCCTCTCAGGGGGAGGTGATCAAAGAGCAGGCCAATCAGTTTAAGTCAGAGGCAGTCCCTCTTTCCATCACTATGTAAGTCACTTGGACACTAAACTGCCATGGGGTACATCTGTGCAGGGGTTCTACGTTATCTCCATGAATAGTCCTTGGATGGAGTATGAGTCTTTGGGAACTTCCCTGTGTTCAAATTTTCTTGTTCTGTTGCTCTCCTTATGGAGTTCCTGTCCTTTCCAGCTCTTGCTATTTCCCACTTCTTACATAAAATTCCATTCACTCTGCCCGACAGTTGGCCATCAGGCTCAGCATCTGTTCTGATAGTCTGCAGGGCAGAGGCTTTCAGATGCCCTCTGTGGCAGGTTCCTAGGTTGTTTCCTGTTTTCTTCTTCTGGCTTTCAGAAGCCCTCTGTAGCAGGTTCCTAGGTTGTTTCCTGTTTTCTTCTTCTTCTGATGTCCATCCTCTTTCCCTTTCAGGATGGGGATTGAGCGTTTTAGTTAGGGTCCTCTCTTTTGCTTAGTTTGTTTAGATGTACAGATTTTACTGGGTTTATCTTATGTTGTATGATTATATGAGTGAGTATGTACCGTGTGTGTCTTTTTGCTTCTGGAACAACTCACTCAGGATGATCCTTTCCAGGTCCCACCATTTACCTGCAAATTTCATGATTTCCTTATTTTTCATTGCTGAGTAATACTCCATTGTATAGATGTACCACAGTTTCTGCATCCATTCTTCAGTTGAGGGGCATCTGGGCTGTTTCCAGCTCCTGGCTATTACAAATAAAGCAGCTACAAACATGGTTGAGCAAATGTCCTTTTTGTGTACTTGAGCCTCTTTTGGATATATGCCTAGGAGTGGTATGGCTGGATCTTGAGGAAGCGCTATTCCTAGTTGTCTGAGAAAGTGCCAGATTGATTTCCAGAGTGGTTGTACAAGTTTACATTCCCACCAGCAGTGGAGGAGGGTTCCCCTTTCTCCACACCTCTCCAGCATGTGTTGTCCCTTGAGTTTTTGATCTTGGCCATTCTGATGGGTGTAAGGTGAAATCTCAGGGTTGTTTTGATTTGCATCTCTCTAATGGCTAATGAGGTTGAGCATTTCTTTAAATTCTTCTCTGCCATTCGATATTCCTCTACAGAGAATACTCTGGTTTCTCTTCAGATCGTATTAATCTTTCACCTTTTACTCCCCCTTTTTCATGTGATTCCCTGCACTCTGCCCAAGGTTTGGTTATGAGTCTCAGCTTCTGCTTGGATTCACTGCTAGGCAGAGTCTTTCGGAGGCCCTCTATGGTAGGCTCCTGTCATGTTGCTTGTTTTCTCCTACTTCAATATCCATCTCATTTGTCTTTCTAAGTGAGGATTGATCATCTTACCATGGGTCCTCCTTTTTTCACTTCTCTAGATGTACAGATTTTAGTATGTTAATCCTATGTTATAAGTCTAGTATCCACTTATAGGTGAGTACATACCGTGTGTGTCTTTCTGCTTCTGGGATACCTCACTCAGGATGATCTTTTCTAGATCTCAATATTTGTCTGCAAATTTCATGGCTTCCTTGTTTTTAATTGCTGATTAGTATTCCATTGTGCAAATGTACCACAGTTTCTTTATCCATTCCTCCGCTGAGGGACATCTGGGTTGTTTCCAGATTCTGGCTATTACAAATAAACCTGCTACACACATAGGTGACCAAATGTCCTTGTTGTATACTTGAACATCTTTTGGATATATGCCTAGGAGATGTATAGCTGGATTTTAAAGAAGCATTATTCCTAATTGTCTGAGAAAGTATCAAATTGATTTCAAAGTGATGTACAAATTTTCATACCCACCAGCAATGGAGGAGGGTTCCCCTTTCTCCTCAACCTCTCCAGAATGTTGTCACTTGAGGTTTTCATTTTAGCCATTCTGATGGTTGTAAGTTGAAATCTCAGGGTAATTTTGATATGCATCTCTCTGATGGCTAAGGACATTGATAATTTCTTTAAGTGTTTCTCTGCATTTTCTATATTCCTCTACAGAAAATTCTTTATTTAGCTCTCTACCCTATTTTTTAATTGCATTGCTTGATTTATTGCTTTTTAATTTCTTTAGTTCTTTATATGTTCTAGATATTATCCCTCTGTCAGATTTAGGTTTGGTGAAGATCCTTTTCCAGTCTGTAGGCTGTCATATTGTTCTGATGATAGTTTCCTTTGCTTTAAAGAAGCTTTTCAGTTTCAGGAGGTCTCCTGTGCTAATGAGTTCCAGGTCCTTCCCCACTTTTTCTTCTAACTGATTTAGTTTGTCTGGTGTTATATTGAGGTCTTTGATCCACTTGGACTTTGGTTTTGTGCAGGGTGATACATATAGATCTATTTGAATTTTTCTTAATGTAGACATCCAACTAGAGGAGGACCATTTGTTGAAGATGCTGTCTTTTTTCTGTTGTATGGTTTTTGCGTCTTTTTCAAAAATCAATTAACCATAGGTGTGTGGATTTATTTCTGGATTTTCTATTCAGTTCCATTGATACACCATTTTATTTCTCTGCCAATATGTTACAGTTTTTATTGCTATTGCTCTGTAGTGCAGCTTGAAATCAAGAATGGCGATACCTCCAGATGATCTGTTATTTTGTAGGATCATTTTGGCAATTCTGGGTTTTTGTTTTGTTTTTCCATAAGAAGTTGAGAATTTTTTTTCAAGGTGTGTAAGGAATGGTGGTGGGATTTTGATGGGTATTGGATTGAATTTTTAGATTGTTTTTTGCAGGATGGCCATTTTCACTGTTAATCCTACTGATCCATTAGCATGGGAGATCTTTCCATCTAATGATATCTTCTTCAACTTCTTTCTTCAGGGACTTGAAGTTTTTTTTTTTTGTTGTTTTGTTTTTTTTTTTTTTTTTTTTAAAAAAAAACAGGTCTTTTACTTGCTTGGTTAGAGTCATGCCTAAGTACTTTGTGTTATTTGTCGCTATTGTGAAGGATGTTGATTCGCTAATTTGATCTTGGCCCCTTTTTCTTTGGTGTAGTGGATGGCTTCTGAGTTTCCTTAGTTAATTTGTATTCATCAACATTATTAAAGGTGTCAGCTTAAGAAGTCCTCTCGTTGAATTTTGCGGGTGGCTCAAATATATTATCATATCATCTGTGAATAGGGATACTTTGGCTTCTTTCTTTCCTATTCATATACCCTTGATCTCCTTTATTTGTCTTATTTCTCTAGGTAGAACTTCAAGTACTATGTTGAAGAGATATGGAGAGAGTAGACAGACAGCCTTGCCTTGTCCCTGGTTTCAGTGGGATTGATTTAAGTTTCTCTCCATTGTGTTTGATGTTGGCAATAGGCTTGTTGTATATTGTCTTTACAATGTTTATATATGTGCCTTGTATCCCAGAAACTTTTCCTGAGAACTTTTATGGGGGGTTGGGGGGTTGGCTGATTGCCCTGAGGTCGGATCTGATGTTTCCCTCACAGTCGCATTTTCTTCCAACAGAGAAACCCAGTCTCTGGTTCGCTAGGGCCCACATTTCTGTCAAGAAGGTGATTCTGACTTTCAGTCAGGTCTCTGTTCTGGTGGCTGAGAGCCCACTGGACCTGGGACCTTTTCCATGGATTGTCTGGGTAACCTGTGTTCCGTCGTGATTGCTTCCTTCACAGTGGGGATTCTCTCGACTGGAAATCCCAGTCTCTGGTGTTATGGTGCCCATAGTTCTGCCTGGAATAGTGATCAGAGAAAGCAGGTGTGTGGCTCTGGGCTGTAGACCAAGACACTGCTGGGACCCAGGAACAATTTTGGGGTTTAGTTGAGTGACCTGAACCCTATTGCTTTCCACAAGGTGGGTTTTCTCTAACCTGAGAAACACATTGCTGCTGTTTTAGGGCTCAGAGTTTGGTCTGTTGGTTGCTGTGCAGTCACTGCTGTACTGCTCTTCAGACACAGTATCTTCCTGGTGCTGCCATCTTAGATCATCCCCAGCTAGATATTTATAGTGTCACTGAACATTACAAGTCAGTGAGTTTAAGCAAAATTTCATTTCTTTTTACTTATACCAAGGGAAAAGAAATGAACTCTTTCTAAACAAACCTGGTTACATGCTTTGTAGTCACTGCTTGCTTTGTGGTTAAATTTTACACCAGAAAATTAAAGAGTTGTTTTGTACTAAAATGGTTGACCATGAAAGCTTGTTAGGGAACCTGGTAAATATATGCTTTAACATAATGGGCATATTTTTGCTGCTAATTTTTTTGTTAAAATTCATGAAATAGTGTCAATGTATGATGTTAAATTTATAGAAACCCATGCCCTACTTGCTTTTTCTACCAAGTTCTCTTTATTTAATGTTTAGAGATCTTTCACAAAGGCAAACTGGCAATATTCTTTTGTGTACATTATTAAGTACAATAATAATTAGCTCATTAGTTTTAATTTTTATATAGTCAGGTCAAAAAAACTCAAAGTTCTTCCTTTATCACTAAGCCATCTCTCCAGACCAAAGATGTTTCTTCAAATATCCAACTGTTTTACAGGATATTTACTTATTTATTTATTTATTTTCCTTGTAATGAGGGTGATTCAAATATTGTTAATTCAAAAGATTTTACAACAGTTATATTGTATGTATATTCTTTAAAATGATGTTTAAGATCATGTTTTAAGGTTTGAGAAATCAATTAAGAATTGAATAGGAATAGGTATTATGAGTTTCTTTCGGAATCATACTGATTTTCATCCTCCAGTTTTTTTTTTCCTTTTTTTAAATTAATTACACTTTATTCACTTTGTATCCCCCCATAAATTCCTCCCTCCTTCCCTCCCAGTCCCATCATCCCTCCCCCTTCTTCACACATGCTCCTCCCCAAGTCCACTGATAAGGGAGGTCCTCCTCTCCTTTCTTCTGATCTTAGTCTATCAGATCACATCAGGAGTGGCTGCATTGTCATCTTCTGTGGCCTGGTAAGGCTGTTCCTCCCTCAGGGAGAAGTGATCAAAGAGCAGACCAATCAGATTATGTCAGAGGCAGTCCCTCTTCCCATTACTGTGTAACCTAATTGGACACTAAACTGCCATGGGCTACATTTATGCAGAGGTTCTAGGTTATTCATCCTGCAGTTTTTTTTATCTGTATGTGTACTCCCACCTACCTAGAAAAGTAAGCATATTCTCTCATCATTTACTTATTTTAAGACACTTAGCTTTATTAAGAACACTGTTATTCTTATACTGCTTTTTTTTTTCTTTTCTTTTCTGGTTCTTTTACCAGAGCCACTCATTAATTAGAAAGAAGTGATTTTGCTACAATATGACATGTTTCTTTGGAAATTAAATAACTTTTTCAAGAGTTTTTAAGTAAAGATATAAATTTATATCACAAAATTTTAACATTTTATGTCTTTGGTAATGAATATTTATTATCATATGACATTTCCATACTTAATTCTCCATACCATTATAATTTGTCAAAGATTTTTAATACAGACTTTATTACTGCTTAATACAGATATTATTGTAGTATAGTTATTTATACATTTAATACTTCACCTCCTCCTAATGCCAAACCAAAAATAAAAATCAATTGAAAGGTACTTGCTGTTGTTAAACCAGGTTTAAAAGACTTGAATGTCTTCTCAGCACTAATAATACTCACTGTTGGATGTGAGATACCAAACATTTTCTAAATAGAAAACATGGAGCTCTGGTATAGTAGCCAGTTCACATATTGAGTAGAAAGCTACTCAGTACGTGTTAACTCCTGGGTTTGCATTCGACCCCTACACGAATATTAAATTCACACAAAAACAGGCATTTTTGGAAAGTTTTGTAAGAAAATGCAGAGTATGGCTCACCTGAGTTTGATAGGAATAGACGTTCACTAGGTGGGGTTACATTTTTATGATATTTAGAATTTGATATGGAAACAAGTACATTGTTACTAGAGAATAAAATGCAAAGAAAACATAATGATTATAACCTAAGATAATCTAGTGATAAACAAAATGATGAATATAGCTAGATCATTTCTTAATTAATTCCTATATCTATCACCAAGTGCTAAGTTCTGTGTTTTAATACCTGTATTGAATGCTTAAAATAAAACATGCTAGGGGAGATATGCTTTCCTCTCCTTTTGCCTAGAGAATCTCAAATATGCAGCATAGCCACAGTTTCCATGTCATACAACCTCAAAGTTAATATTTTTTTTATATTAGAGATTTGACATGCTTTATTTATTAATATAAGTTTCTTTTTTGTTTTTGTTTTTTATTTTTTCCTTTTTTTCTTTTTTTAATTAATTACACTTTCTTAATTTTGTATCCCCCCATAAGCCCCTTCCTCCTCCCTTCCCTATCCCACCCTCCCTCTTCTTTCTGCATGCATGCCACTCCCCAAGTCCACGGATAGGGGACGTTCTCCTCTCCTTTCTGATCTTAGTCTATCAGTTCTCATCAAAAGTTGCTGCATTGTCCTCTACTGTGGCCTGGTAAGGCTGCTCCCCCCTCAGGGGGAGGTGATCAATGAGCAGGCCAATCAGATTATGTCAGAGGCAGTCCCTCTTCCCATTACTAGGTAACCCACTTGGACACTGAAATGCCATGGGCTACATCTGTGCAGGGGTTCTAGGTTATCTCCTCGAATAGTCCTTGGTTGGAGTATGAGTCTCTGGGAAGTTCCCTGTATTCAAATTATCTTGTTCTGTTGCTCTCCTTGTGGAGTTCCTGACCCATTCAGCTCTTACTATTTCCCACTTCTTACATAAAATTCCATTCACTCTGCCCATCAGTTGGCCATCAGGTTGAGCATCTGCTTTGACAGTCTATACACAGAGGCTTTCAGAGGCCCTCTGTGGTAGGTTCCAAGGTTGTTTCCTGTTTTCTTCTGGCTTTCAGAGGCCCTCTGTAGCAGGTTCTGAGGTTGTTTCCTATTTTCTTTTTCTTCTGATGTCCATCCTATTTCCTTTCAGGATGAAGATTGAACATTTTACTTAGGGTCCTCTCTTTTGCTTAGTTTGTTTAGATGTACAAATTTTAGTGGGTTTATTCTATGTTGTATGTTTATATGAGTGAGTATATACCATGCGTATCTTTTTGTTTCTGGGACAACTCACTCAGGATGATCCTTTCCAGGTCCCACGATTTACCTGCAAATTTCATGATTTCCTTATTTTTCATTGCTGAGTAATACTCCATTGTATAGATGTACCACAGTTTCTGCATCCATTTTTCTGTTGATGGGCACCTGGGCTGTTTCCAGCTTCTGGCTATTACAAATGAAGCTGCTACAAACATGGTTGAGCAAATGTCCTTTTTGTGTACTTGAGCCTCTTTTGGGTATATGCCTAGGAGTGGTATGGCTAGATCTTGAGGAAGCGCTATTCCTAGTTGTCTGAGAAAGTACCAGATTGATTTCCAGAGTGGTGGTTGTACAAGTTTATATTCCCACCAGCAGTGGAGAAGGGTTCCCCTTTCTCCACAACCTCTCCAGCATGTGTTGTCCCTTGAGTTTTTGATCTTGGCCATTCTGATGGGTGTAAGGTGAAATCTCAGGGTTGTTTTGATTTGCATTTCCCTAATGGCCAATGAGGTTGAGCATTTCTTTAAGTGCTTCTCTGCCATTCGATATTCCTCTACAGAGAATTCTCTCTTTAGCTCTGTTCCCCATTTTTTTAAGTGGATTACTTGGTTTGCTGCTTTTCAGTTTAGTTCTTTATATATACTGGATATGAGTCCTCTGTCAATTAAAGGGTTGGTGATGATTCTTTCCCAATCTGTAGGCAGTCGCTTTGTTTTGATGACAGTGTCCTTTGTTTTACAGAAGCTTTTCAGTTTCATGAGGTCCCATTTATTGATTGTTGCTCTTAGAGCCTGTGCTGTTGGTGTTCTGTTCAGGAAGATTTCTCCTGTACCAATGAGTTCTAGGGTATCCCCCACTTTATTTTCTAGCCGATATAATGTGTCTGGTTTTATGTTGAGGTCTTTGATCCACTTGGACTTCCGTTTTGTGCAAGGTGATAAGTATGGATCTATTTTCATTTTTCTGCAGGTAGACATCCAGTTGGACCAGCACCATTTGTTGAAGATGCTATCTTTTTTCCATTGTATGGTTTTGACATCTTTGTCAAAAATCAGGTGTCCATAAGTGTGTGGGTTTATTTCTGGGTCTTCTGTTTGATTCCATTGATCCACCATTCTGTTTCTATGCCAGTACCATGCAGTTTTTATAACTGTTGCTCTATAGTACAGCTTGAGATCAGGGATGGAGATACCTTCAGAAGATCTTTTATTGTAGAGGATTGTTTTAGCAATTCTCGTTTTCTTGTTATTCCATACAAAGTTGAGAATTTTTCTTTCCAGGTCTGTAAATAATTGTGTTGGCAATTTGATGGGAATTGCATTAAATCTGTAGAGTGCTTTTGGTAAGATGGCCATTTTTACTATGTTAATCCTGCCAAGCCATGAGCATGGGAGTTCTTTCCATCTTCTCATATCTTCCTCTAATTCTTTCTTCAGAGACTTGAATTTTTTTTCATACAAGTTTTGACTTGCTTGGTTATGGTTACACCAAGGTACTTTATGTCATTTTTGGCTATTGTGATGGGTATTGTTTCTCTAATTTCTTTCTCAGCCGTTTTGTCTTTTGTATACCGGAGTGCTACTGATTTTTTTTTTTTTTTTGAGTTATTTTTGTATCCGGCCACTTTGCTGAAAGTGTTTATCAGCTGTAGGAGTTCCCTGGTAGAGTTTTTGGGGTCACTCATGTATACTATCATATCATCTGCAAATAGTGATAACTTGACTTCTTCCTTTTCCATTTGTATCCCCTTGATCTCTTTCAACTGTCTTATTGTTCTAGCAAGGACTTCCAAAGTTGATATTTTTAAGCTTGTGCATATCAACCAACAAAGAGCTGGGCACAACATAATTAATGACTGTGTAGAAGATTCTTTTCCTAGTGCAAATCCAGAGGATATCATGCAATTAAATGGATAAATCAGTAAATCCAGAAAAGAGGCCTGCTAGCATTACAAGTAACCACCATAGATACCTGCACAAAAACAACTTTTAAATCTTCAAATTTTCATATATATATTTGATTGGTTATTACAATTTATTCACTTTTTATCTAGGCTGTAGCACCCTCCCTCCTCTCCTCCCTGTCTCAACCCTCAAGCCCTCCTTCTTCTCCCCTTATGTCCCTCCCCTAGTCCACATAAGCCATATCTTCTGTCTTAAAACAAAATACTTTTATATATAAAATGCATTAGATATGTTAACAAAACATGTTAAATATGTAAACATAAGTCTATACAAATAAACTATCTTATTGGTAGCATTTTTTAAAAAAATGAATTATTAGATCATTTTGTTATTATTCAAACATTAAACTAAGCTATAATGACATGAGGCAATATAATCATACTGGACAAAAATTCACAAAATTTTGGTTTGACTGATCAATCATTATATGGCACATGATTGGGTGCATATATACATTGATACACAAACATATATATGTAGTCCAAATATTTTAAAAGTTAAACTTTAACTTTTAAATATTGTACCTTAATATGAGTTTGTAAGCATTAAATGGCAGCAAACTTTTCAAAGACTCTACCCAGCATGGTATCAAAGCAGATGCTGAAACACATAAAACACAAAGTTTGCTGAAACACAAACTTTGGGCAGAATGCGGGAAACCTAATGGAAAGGGTGGATAGAAAGACCTGGAGGGAACAGTGCTCCACAAGGAGAGCAACAGAGCCAACATACCTAGAGGGTCCCTGCAGAGACCAAGACTCCAAACAAGGAGTGTCCATGGAGAGGACCTAGACTCCCTACTCAGGTGAGGCCCATAGTCTGCTCAATTTTCCAGTGGGTTTCCTAAGTAAGGGAATTATGTGCTGTCTTTGACATGACCTCAGTGGCCAGGTTTTTCATCACCTTACCCTGGATAGTTGACATAACTGAGCCACAGAAAAAGAGGATCCAGACAGTCCTGATGAGACAAAAAAGAAAAGTAAAACCCAAAATCAAAACAAAAAAACAATTAAAAACCTTTCAGTTTTCTCATTTTACATTTGCTAAGTCACTGTGAAAATAATGTGTGAATGTAACACTACCTTTGCTTTAAACTATTAGCGAGTTTTAGAAGATGCATCATTGAATTATAAACACAGCCTTTTCACTTGGAAACTTTTTTTTAAACATGTAAAAAATGCTTTGACAGTTTGAATAACTAATTGATTTGACTGAAAGACTGTAGGATGAAAAAGAGTGTGTCTATGGTGACTCCTTATGACTTATTTCCTCAGTGTCTGTCGTTATGTCCCCCTTTTCATTTCTGATTTTGTTGATTTGGATGGTGTCTCTCTACCTTTTAGTTAGCTTGGCCAGTGGTTTGTCTATGTTCTTGATTTTCTCAAATAATCAGCTCGTGGTTTCATTGATACGTTGAATTGTTTTGTTTCTAATTGATTGATTTCAGCCCTGAGTTTGATTATTTCCAGCCATCTATTCCTTTTTAGTGTGTCTGCTTCATGTTTTTCTAGGGTTTTTATGTGATCCATTAAGTTGCTTGAATGAGCTCTCTCAAATTTCTTCTTGAAGGCATTTAGTGCTACGTACTTTCCTCTTAGCACTGTTTTCATTGTGTCCCACAAGTTTGGGTATTTTGTGCTACATTTTCATTGAATTCTAGAAAACTTTAATTTCTTCCCTGACCCACCTGTCATTTAGTAGCAAGTTGTTCAATTTCCATGTGTGTGTGTAGGCTTTTTGCCATTTTTGTCATTGAGGTCCAGCTCAACATAGTTCTGGAAGTCTGTGATAGAGCAATTAAAGACTTGAAGGAGATCAAGGGGATAACAGATGGGAAAGGAAGAAGTCAAATTATCACTATTTGCAGATGATATGATAGTATACATGAGTGACCCCAAAAACTCTACCAGGGAAATCCTACTGCTGATAAACATCTTCAGCAAAGTGGCCGGATACAAAATTAACTCAGAAAAATCAATAGCCCTCCTGTATACAAAAGACAAAAGGGCTGAGAAAGAAATTAGGGAAACAACACCCTTCACAATAGCCACAAATGACATAAAGTACCTTGGTGTAACCCTAACCAAGCAAGTCAAAGACTTGTAAGAAAAAAAAATTCCAGTCTTTGAAGAAAGAATTAGAAGAAGATATCAGAAGATGGAAAGATCTCCCATGCTCACGGCTTGGTAGGATTAACATAGTAAAAATGGCCATCTTACTAAAAGCAATCTACAGATTCAATTCAATTCCCATCAAATTACCAATACAAATCTTTACATACCTGGAAAGAAAAAATTCTCAACTTCATATGGAATAACAAGAAACCCAGAATTGCTAAAACAGTGCTCTACAATAAAAGATCTTCTGGAAGTATCTCCATCCCTGATCTTAAGCTGCACTCTAGAGCAACAGTAATAAAAACTGCCTGGTAATGGCATAAAAACAGAATGGTGGATCAATGGAACTGGAAAGAAGACCCAAAATAAACTCACACACTTATGGACACCTGATCTTTGACTAAGATGCCAAAACCATACAATGGAAAAAAGATAGCATCTTCAACAAATGGTGCTGCTCTAACTGGATGTCTACATGTAGAAAAATGCAAATAGATCCATACTTATCACCCTGCACAACACTGAAGTCCAAGTGGATCAAACACCTCAACATAAAACCAGACACATTAAATTGGTTAGAAGAAAAAGTGAGGAATACCCCTGAACTCATTGGCACAGGAGAAAACTTCCTGAGCAGAGCACCAACAGCACAGGCTATAAGAGCAACAATCAATTAATGGGACCTCATGAAACTGAAAAGCTTCTGTAAAGCAAAGGACACCATCATCAAAACAAAATGACTGCCTAAAAATTGGAAAAGAATCTTCACCAACCCTTGATCTGACAGAGGGCTAATACCCCGTATATATAAAGAAATAAAGAAGCTGAAAAGCAGCAAAGCAAGTAATCCAATTAAAAAAGGGGGGACAGAGTCAAACAGAGAACTCTCTGTAGAAGAATATCGAATGGCAGAGAAACACTTAAAGAAATGCTCAACCTCATTAGCCATTAGGAAAATGCAAATCAAAATCACCCTGAGATTTCACCTTACACCCATCAGAATGGCCAAGATGAAAAACTCAAGTGACAACACATGCTGGAGAGGTTATGGAGAAAGGGGAACCCTCCTCCACTGCTGGTGGGAATACAAACTCGTACAACCTCTCTGGAAATGAATCTGATGCTTTCTCAGAAGACTAGGAATAGCGCTTCTTCAAGATCCAGCCATACCACTCCTAGACATATATCCAAAAGGGCTCAAGTACATAATAAGGACATTTGCTCAACCATGTTTTTAGCAGCTTTATTTGTAATAACCAGAAGCTGAAAACAGCCCAGATGCCCCTCAACTGAAGAATGGATGCAGAAATTGTGGTACATCTATACAATGGAGTATTACTCTGCAATGAAAAATAAGGAAATGATGACATTTGCAGGTAAATGGTGTGGCCTGGAAGGGATCATCCTGAGTGAGCTTTCCTATGAACAGAAAAACACACATGGTATATACTCACTCATATAAACATATAACATAGGATAAACCTACTAAAACCTGTACATCTAAAGAAACTAATTAAGAGAGAGGACTCTGACTAAAATGCTTAATCCCCATCCAGAAATGCAAAGAGGAAGGATATCAGAGGAAGAAAAAGAAAACAGGAAAAAAGTTAGGAACATTCCACAGAGGTCCCTCTGAAAGTCTCTACTCTGTAGACTATCAAAGCAGATGTTGAGACTTATGGCCAAATGTTGGGCAACGTGCAGGGAATTTTATGTAAGAAGTGGGAAATAGTAAGATCTGGAGAGGACAGGAACCCCACAAGGTGAGCAACAGAACCAGAAAATTTGAACACAGGGGTCTCCCCAGACTCATACTTCAAACAAGTACCATGCATGGAGATAACCTAGAACCACTGCACAGATGTAGTCCATGGCAGCTTAGTGTCCAAGTGGGTTACATAGTAATGGGAAGAGGGACTGCCTCTGACATAATCTGGTTGGCCTTTTCTTTGAACTCCTCTGTCTGAGGGGAGAGCAGCCTTACCAGGTCACAGAAGATGACAATGCAGCCATTCCTGATGTGATCTGATAGACTAAGATCAGAAGGAAGGAGAGGAGGACCTGCCCTATCAGTGGACTTGGAGAGGGGCATGTGTCAAGAAGGGAGAAGGATGATGGTACCTGGAGGGGAGAAGGGAGGGCCTTATGGTGGGATACAAAGTGAATAATCTGTAAATAATAAAAATAAATAAATTTAAAAAAGAATGTCACCTAAGATATCTCAAAATGTCTAGCCTGACGAACAGATGTCTCATAATTTCTGGAAACATAAATCTCTCACCCACAACATTTTTGCAGCTGTCCATAATTTTCCACTAACTGGCTTTGGCTTCTGGCACCTGTTTCCCTTACTAGGGTACCCATTTGGATAGTTAGCTGCCACGGGCTACATCTGTTCAGGGGTTCGAGGTTATATCCATTAATGATCTTTGGTTGGAATATCAGTCTAAGAAAAGACCTCTGTGCCCAGATATTTTGGTATTGTTGCTCTCCTTGTGGAGCTCCTGTCCTCTCCAAGTCTTACTATCTCCCTCTTCTTTTCTATGATTCCCTGCACTCTGCCCAAAATTTGGTTATGAGTCTCAGCATCTGCTTTGACATACTGCAGACCATATTTTAATAGCTTTTGCTTTTACCATTTTATCTTCCATTTTATTTTTTATTCATTATCTTAGATTAGTAATGTTTCTACCTTGAGATTCAAATCAAATGGTTAGATAGTTGATTTCTAAGAAATAAAATATGAAAGCATAGATAAGAGAGAAGGTACAGATTTAAGTAGGTATGCATAGGATATGTTTGAGAATTTTGAATTTATAATTCTTAAGAAAAGAAGAGATGCATTAATTTTTCATTTATCTTTTATCTTCTTACATATTTTGAAATTAATACTTGCATTCCTTTTGAAAGAATACAGGCCTCGACATGCAAGGGTGGTTCAACATACGGAAACCCATCAATGTAATCCACCACATAAACAAACTGAAGGAGAAAAACCACATGATCATCGCCTTAGATGCTGAAAAAGCATTTGACAAAGTTCAACACCCATTCACGTTTAAAGTCTTGGAGAGATCAGGAATACAAGGCACATACCTAAAGATAGTAAAGGCAATATACAGCAAGCCTATAGCCAACATCAAACTCAATGGAGAGAAACTTAAATCAATCCCACTGAAATCAGGGACAAGACAAGGCTGCCCACTCTCTCCCTACCTCTTCAACATAGTACTTGAAGTCCTAGCCAGAGCAATAAGACAACTAAAGGAGATCAAGGGGATACAAATCGGAAAGGAAAAGGTCAAAGTGTCACTATTCGCAGATGATATGATAGTATATATGAGCGACCTCAAGAATTCAACCAGAGAACTCCTCCAGTTGATAAACACCTTCAGCAAAGTGGCAGGATACAAAATCAACTAAAAAAAATCAGAAGCCCTCCTGTATACCAAAGACAAAATGGCCGAGAAAGAAATTAGGGAAACAACAGCCTTCACAATAGCCACTAACCACATAAAGTACCTTGAGGTGACACTAACTAAGCAAGTGAAAGACCTGTTTGAGAAAATCTTCAAGTCTCTGAAGAAAGAAATTGAAGAAGATCTCAGAAGATGGAAAGATCTCCCGTGCTCATGGAATGGTAGGATTAACATTGTGAAAATGGCCATCCTGCTAAATGCAATCTACAGATTCAATTCAATTCCCATTAAAATACCAACTCAATTTTTATAGACCTTGAAAAAAAAAGATTCTCAGCTTTATATGGAGAAACAAAACACCCAGATTCTCCAAAACAATCCTGTACAACAACAGATCATGTGGAGGTATCTCCATCCCCGATCTCAAGTTGTACTACAGAGCAATAGTAATAAAAACTGCATGGTATTGGCATAAAAACAGAAAGGAGGATCAATGGAACCACATAGAAGACCCAGAATTAAACCCACACACCTATGAATACTCAATTTTTGACAAAGAGGCCAAAACCATTCAATGGAAAAAAGACAGCATCTTCAACAAATGGTGCTGGTCCAACTGGATGTCCACATGCAGAAAAATGAAAATAGATCTAGATTCATCACCCTGCACAAAACTAAAGTCCAAGTGGATCAAAGAACTCAACATAAAACCAGACACTCTAAATCTGTTAGAAGAAAAAGTGGGGAACAGCCTAGAACTCATTGGCACAGGAGACAACTTCCTGAACAGAACACCAACAGCACAGGCTCTAAGAGCAACAATCAATGAATGGGACCTCATGAAACTGAACAGCTTCTGTAAAGCAAAGGACACTGTCATCAAAACAAAATGCCTGCCTACAGATTGGGAAAGAATCTTCACTAACCCTTTATCTGACAGAGGACTAATATCCAGTATATATAAAGAACTAAAGAAGCTGAAAAGCAACAAACCAAGTAATCCAATTAAAAAATGAGGAACAGAGCTAAACAGAGAATTCTCGACAGAGGAATATCGAATGGCAGAGAAACACTTAGAGAAATGTTCATCCTCATTAGCCATCAGGAAAAGGCAAATCAAAACGACCCTG
Organism: Psammomys obesus; assembly: GCF_907164565.1. Classification (NCBI taxonomy): domain Eukaryota; kingdom Metazoa; phylum Chordata; class Mammalia; order Rodentia; family Muridae; genus Psammomys; species Psammomys obesus. The sequence continues at coordinate 942,102 of NW_026596402.1, forward strand.
AGATATCACCTTACACCCATCAGAATGGCCAAAATGAAAAACTCAAGGGACAACATATGCTGGAGAGGTTGTGGAGAAAGGGGAACCCTCCTCCACTGCTGGTGGGAATGTAAACTGGTTCAACCACTCTGGAAATGTATCTGGCACTTTCTAAGACAATTAGGAATAGTGCTTCCTCAAGACCCAGCTATACCACTGCTAGGTATATACCCAAAGTTTGCTCAAGTACACAAAAGAGATATTTGCTCAACCATGTTTATAGCAGCTTTATTTGTAATAGCCAGAACCTGGAAACAACCCAGATGTCCATCAACGGAGGAATGGGTACAGAAATTGTGGTATTTTTACACAATAGAATACTACTCAGCAATCAAAAAGGAGGAAATCATGAAATTTGCAGGCAAATGGTGGGACCTAGAAAAGATCATCCTGAGTGAAATATCCCAGAAGGAGAAAGACAAACATGGTATATACTCACTTATATAGACCTATAAGATATGATAAACACAATGAAATCTATACACCTAAAAAAGATAATCAAGAGAGCAGACATGGGGTAAGATTATCAATCCTCGTTTAGAAAGATGGGATGCACATTAAACATTGACAGGAGTCTACTGAGTGCATTTGAAAAACTCTAACTAGCAGTGTTTTCAAAGCAAAGACTCATGACCAAACCTTTGTCAGAGTACAGGGAATCATAAGAAAGAAGGGGAGTTAGTCTGATGAGGAAAGGATAGGAGCTCCACAAGGACCAAAGATATCTGGGCACAGGGTCTTTTCTGAGACTGACATGCAACCAAGGACCATGTATGAATGTAAGCTAGAACCTCTGCTCAGATGTAGCCTGTGGTAGCTCAGTAACCAATTGGTTTCCCATAGTGAGGGGAACAAGGACTATTTCTAACAGGAACTCAATGACTGGCTCTTTGGCCTCCCCACCCCCCAAGGGAGGAGCAGTCCTCTTAGGCCACAGAGGAGAGCTTTGCAGCCAGTCCTGAAGTTACCTGATAAAACAGGATCGGATGAATGGGGAGGAGGTTCCCCCTATCAGTGGACTTGGCAAGGGGCACGGTGGAGATGAGGGAGGGAGGGACTGGGAGGGAATGAGGGATCGGGACACAGCTGGGATACAGAGTTAATAAAATGTAACTGATAAGAAAAAAATAAAATTAAAAAAAAGAAAAAAAAAAAAGAATACAGGCCTCGAATTCTTCTAACACATATTCTATATTAAACGCTGATCTAGAAATTGCAACAATAGCTTTTATTGTGATAAACTTATTTGTCAACGCAGGAAGAACTGGCTGGCAGAATATTTGGGATGCCTGAGGAAATCTTACTGACATTTGTTTTATATTACTTCTAATATGTGTAAATAAAGGAGCATGTGTTTTGATGTATGTATGCATGTGTATGAACACACATAAATCACAAGTACACATAATGACACTTTAAAGTATACCCAAATATATTTGTTTAATCACTAAATACTTATTTACTTTATTGTATTAATGAGGTTTTAACATGATCAAATTGTTTCATTATTATTTCTATGCAGTCTGCTAGCAATTCATTTCCAGCAATCTACTCCTTTTCCCTACCTTTTTGATATTATACCAACTTTTTTGCATCTGCTGATATAATTATCCTTGCATAATTTTGAGCAACTTTTCCTGGCATGTTGATTCTCAAAACTGTTGGTATGGCTGGAGCTCAAATTGATGCTTCTATTCAATCCATTTACATCTCAGCTTTAGCAGAGGTTTTGTATTATATGACAATGCAGCCACTTCTGATGAGAACTGATAGACTTAGATCAGAAAGAAGGAGAGGAGAACCTCCCCTATCAGTAGACTTGAGGAGGGGCATGCATGCAGAAAGGGGAGGGAGAGTGGGATCGGGAGGGGAGGAGGGAGGTGCTTATGGTGGGATATAAAATGAATAAAGTGTAATTAATAAAATTTAAATAAAAAAATTTAAAAAAAAGAAAAAATAGAAAAGAGATATACAGGTTTATGTTACCCCAAATTTCATGTGCCACTATAAAAGCAGTTTCATAGGGTTTTTTACAGTTTTGGAGAAAAAAAGGAAGTCAAGACAATTATAAAACACATTGGTTGGAAGCTGGAGAGATGGTTTAGGGTTTAAGAGCACTTGCTCTTCCAGAGGACCCAACTTCAATTCCAGTTAACCACATGGCAGGTCATAACTGTCTGTAATTCCAGCTCCAGAATATCTGACACCTTCATTCAAATTTACATGAAGTCAAAATAAAAATGTATACAAAATAAAAATAAGTACATTAAAACAATAAATAAAATGCATTGGGGTTACACCAGAGAGGCTGGTACATTGAAGTTAGAGGACCTTTTTTTTTACAGGCCTCAAATGTTATCTGATGACATTCTTAGCTTTTGGATAGGCGGAAACCAGTGTTTATAGCTTCTAACAGATCATTTTTGATTATTATTATAACAGGTGTTAGTTCAGATACAGGTTGGGGCAAGGCATGGCTATCTTAGAAGTTAAAACTAGCCCAAAATAAAGTAATTACCTTCTGTACCTACAAAATTCCAGTCTCTCAACAGTACTGAGATTGTAGTAGAAAAGAATTGATATTGGGAGATATATTTGAATGAATATTGGTTGCAGAAAATCTAAATATTTTGTATTTTTGTATTATTTTTTGGTATTATTTATTGGTATACTTTACCGAAAGCAAAAATTTTTTCTCAAGTGATATATATTTATATAATTGATTTAAATATATTTAATTACATTTGTGTGTCACTGTATAAATATGTTAATATATCAATATGTAAACATCTGTATCTATATTTATCTCTCTCTCTATAGATAGATAGATAGATAGATAGATATCTGTCTCTAGATATATAGATATAGAGACAGAATGAGAGAGAGAGAGTTAATTTAAAAAACAATTCTCAATTTTATAAGGAAATAAAAAAAAACAGAATTGTTAAAAGAATCCTGCACAATAGCAGATCTTTAGGAGGTGTCTCCATCCCTAATCTCAAACTGTACTACAGAGCAACAGTAATAAAAACTGTATGGTACTGTCATAGAAACAGAATGGTGGATCAATGTGTAATTGAAAAGAAGACCTAGAAATGAACCTACACACCTACAGATGTTTGATTTTTGACAAAGATGTCAAAACCATACAATGGAAAAAAGACAGCAACCTCAACAAATGGTGCTGGATTAACTGGATATCTACATGTAGAAAAATGCAAATAGGTTCATATTTATCACCCTGCACAAAATTAAAGTCTCAGTGGATCAAAAATCTCAATGTAAACCCAGACACTTTAAGTCTGTTAGAAGAGAAACTGGGGAAGAGCCTTGACCTCATTGGAATAGGAGACAACTTCCTGAACAGAACAACAACAGCATAGGCTCAAAGATCAGCAATCAATAAATGGGACTTCATGAAACTGAAAAGCTTTTCTAAAGCAAAGGACACTGTCATCTGAACAAAATGACAGCCTACTTTCTGGGAAAGGACCTTTGCAAACCCTTTATCTGACAGAAAGATAATATCCAGAATATATATAGAACTCAAGAATTTAAACAGCAACAAACCAAGTAATCCAATTAAAAAATAGGTACAGGGCTAAACAGAGAATTTTCAATAGAGGATTACTCAAAGGCCGAGAAACACCTAAAGAAATGCTCAATGTCCTTAGTCATTAGGGAAATGAAAATCAAAACAACCCTGAGATTCCACCTTATACCCATCAGAATGGTTAAGATCAGAATCTCAAGTGACAACACATGCTGAAGAGGATGTCAAGAAAGAGGAACCCTCCTCTGTTTCTGTTAAGAGTGTAAAATATACAACCACTTTGCAAATCAATCTTGTGCTTTCTCAACAAATTAAGAATAGTTCTACCTCAATATCCAGCTATACCACTCCTAGGCATATATCCAAAAGATGCTCAGTATGCAAGGAGGACATTTGCTCAACTATGTGTTTAGTAGCTCTGTTTGTAATAACCAGAAGCTGAAAACAACCTAGATGTCCCTTAACTGAGGAATGGATACAGAAATTGTGGTACATTTACACAATGGAATACTACTCAGCTATTAAAAACAAGAAAATCATGAAATTTGCTGATGAATGGTGAGAACTATAAAAGATCATCTTGAGTGAGGTAACCCAGAAGCAGAAAGACACACATGGTATATACTCACTCATAATTGGAAATTAGTCACATAATATATGATAAACATACTAAATTATATACTCCTAAAGAAGCTAAGCAACAGCAAGGATGATCCTAGGGAAGATGCTCAATCCTCATTCAGAAAGATAAACAGGATAGACATCGGAAGAAAAACTCAGCTCATTTGTAGTCTATAGACTCAGTCTTCAAGTGAGGTCCATAGTAAGGGGAGCAAGGACTTTCTCTGGCATGAACTCAGTGACAGATTCTCTGATTACCTCCCCTTGGGTATTGCAGCCTTGCCAGGCCACAGAGGAAGAAATGGAACCAATCCTGAGGAGACGTGATAGGCTAAGGTCAAATAGAAGTGGATGAGGACCTCCCTTATTAATTGAGTAAAAGAGGGGCATAGGGGGAGAAGTGAGAGGGAGAATAGGATTAGGAAAATATGAGGGAAGGGGTATAGCCGGGATGCAAATTGAATAAAATGTAATAAATGATAATAAAAACTAAAAAAATAAAATAAATCACAAGAGTAAGCTTCAAAATAAGCATGAACTTTCCTTGAAAACCACTTGTCTTCTTAAGCATGACCTATAAAGAACACACTACTATAGGGTTTTAATATAGAACTTTACATTGATCATACAGAGAACAAAATACAGCTAGATGACCTTCATGAAAGAAATGAGAAAAACAGAAGTTCTAGAAAGAATTTGGTACTAAGTATGGAAGTGCAAATGGCTTCCAGGAAATATAAAAAACAATTAGCACTAATATTTTAATCTGTTTTACTTTGTAAACAACAATATAGACTGTCAAGATAGCCTATACCCTGTGGAAATGGAAATATAAAATTTAGTTGCACAATTAGAATATGTTTTTAAGAAAAAATGTTTCAAGGAAGAAGATGATACTTAGCACATACTTGCAACTTTTGGCAAAAATCTTTACCCATGAAAACAGGCCCCCCTCCTATACTAGAGTAGACCATTTTTTAAAATTTTTTATTAATTACACTCTATTCATTTTGTATCCCCCCATAAGCCCCTCCCTCCTCCCCTCCCGATCCCACCCTCCCTCCCCTTTCTGCATGCATGCCACTCCCCAAGTCCACTGATAGGGGAGGTTCTCCTCTTCTTTCTGATCTTAGTCTATCAGTTCTCATCAAAAGTGGCTGCATTGTCCTCTACTGTGGCCTGGTAAGGCTGCTCCCCCCTCAGGGGGAAGTGATCAACGAGCAGGCCAATCAGATTATGTCAGAGGCAGTCCCTCTTCCCATTATTATGTAACCCACCTGGACACTGAACTGCCATGGGCTACACCTGTGCAGGGGTTCCAGGTCATTTCCACGAATAGTCCTTGGTTGGAGTATGAGTCTCTGGGAAGTTCCCTGTGTTCGAATTATCTTGTTCTGTTGCTCTCCTTGTGGAGTTCCCGTCCCCTCCAGCTCTTACTATTTTCCACTTCTTACATAGAATTCCATTCACTCTGCCCATCAGTTGGCCATCAGGTTGAGCATCTGCTTTGACAGTCTATACGCAGAGGCTTTCAGAGGCCCTCTGTGGTAGGTTCCAAGGTTGTTTCCTGTTTTCTTCTGGCTTTCAGAGGCCCTCTGTAGCAGGTTCTGAGGTTGTTTCCTATTTTCTTTTTCTTCTGATGTCCATCCTATTTCCTTTCAGGATGAAGATTGAACATTTTACTTAGGGGCCTCTCTTTTGCTTAGTTTGTTTAGATGTACAGATTTTAGTGGGTTTATTCTATGTTGTATGTTTATATGAGTGAGTATATACCATGCGTATCGTTTTGCTTCTAGGACAACTCACTCAGGATGATCCTTTCCAGGTCCCACCATTTACCTGCAAATTTCATGATTTCCTTATTTTTCATTGCTGAGTAATACTCCATTGCATAGATGTACCGCAGTTTCTGCATCCATTCTTCAGTTGAGGGGCATCTGGGTTGTTTCCAGCTCCTGGCTATTACAAATAAAGCAGTTACAAACATGGTTGAGCAAATGTCCTTTTTGTGTACTTGAGCCTCTTTTGGGTATATGCCTAGGAGTGGTATGGCTGGATCTTGAGGAAGCACTATTCCTAGTTGTCTGAGAAATCGCCAGATTGATTTCCAGAGTGGTTTTTAAGTATTTTAACCTGTCTTTTCCAATATATTTTTCTTGCTTGGATTACACAGTAATTTCTAAACTATATCTATGAATTCTTGTGGAAAATCATGAACTAGCATATATATATATATATATATATATATATATATATATATATATATATATATATATGTGTGTGTGTGTGTGTGTGTGTGTGTGTGTACATATACATATATATAAATTATATGTGAGTGTGTAAATATGTAATGTGCTTTTCTGCATATACGTACATATATGTGTAAATATATGAGACATATGTCTGATATATAGAACAACATACATTTTAAACATATATTCACAAATAAACATTTCATTTTGAATGGCACTATGTTTTCCCTTGATTTATAAATGAAATAAAGTAGAGTTTACTAAGTACATAGGAGATACTGTATGACATCAGTTATATGTCTATTTCTTTAACAAAGGACATTATTCACACAGATGTCTCTATTAATGTTCAGGTATTCTTATTCCTGGGTCATCACTGCAATGGCTGAAATAAGTTATAAAAATGCTACAACCAAGACTTTATTCTATCCCAGATCAATTATTCACAACCTTAACTATAAAGTCTATGAGGCAAGATCTTCTCAAACTTCAGAATGAAAATGTTTAGTCTAGAATGCTTTCATGAATGCAGATTTCAGGGAAATGTCCAGAAGTTTACTCCTTTTGGTAGGCTCATATACATCTTGTATTCCTTAGACATACTTTTTAAAAATCAAAATTCTCATAGATTTCTATTATCAATTTTCAGTAGCCAAGTGTGTATCCTAGTAAGGGGAATAGGGACTGTTTCTCACATGAACTCAATGGCGGGCTTTTTGACCTTCCCACTCCCCATAGGAGGAGCAGCCCTGATAGGCCACAGAGGAGGACTTTGCAGCCAGTCCTGAAGATACCTGATAAGCTAGGATCAGATGGAAGGGGAGGAGCACCTCCTCTATCAATGAACTTTGAAAGGGGCAGGGAGGACATGAGGGAGGGAGGGTGGGATTGGGAGGGAATGAGGGAGAGGGATACAGTTGGGATACAAAGCTAAAAAAATGTAACTCAAAAACAATAAGAATGATAAAATTATTTTAATATGCTAAGTAAACCTTAGATATGCTTGGAAAAAAAATCAAAAATAACTTTTATTTGTCTGATGCAATTGGCATCTACGGGGCTTACTTCTGAATAAGCTCACCCTTCATATCTCTTTATGAACTTTGGCTGCCTGGTTTTACTCAAATTCTGCCTCAAATGCCTCTCTGTGCTGACTGATTCAATCTGGTTTCTCTCAGCATTTGTTTCAATTGCTCTTCTTGGTCTCAAACTAACTCTGGCAAACTGTTCTGTCTCCTTCTTTCTGTGCTGACTGATTCAATCTCGTTTCTCTCAGCATTTGTTTCAATTGCTCTTGTTGGTCTCAGAATAACTCTGGCAAACTGTTCTGGCTCCTTCCTTTCTGGCTTTAACTGCCTATGCTGAACTGCACTAAACTTCATGAACTAAAAAAAGAAAAAGAAAGAAAAAAAAACACAAAAAACTCAACTCCACTGCACTGCACTCATTGCATTGACTCTCAACTGACTGCCAAGTGATGGACATCAATTCAACTCAACTGTACTGTCTTCCTTACTGAACTCTTCACTGTACTCCTCTACTCATTTCTCTATTGTCTGTCTTCTCTACTGAATTCTCTACTGTACACTATTGTTTTGTGTTCTCTGCTGTCGCTCTACTGTACCCTACTCTACTTTCTCTATTCTACTGTACTGCTGTTCAGTAACTTTTTTTTCCTGTTTGTTATTGTGAGAGTTAGGTGTATCCTATCTTTGTTAAGTCTTTCTCTGATTCATCACATTTTCTGATCCTCAATTAGGTACCTGTCAAACATGGGTTCTCCTTTCTACAAAGTAACTTCACCTTTATTGTGTGGGAATAAAGGTATATAATGACTGTGTGTCTGAGCTCCAACCAGATCACATAGACCTAGAAGTCCTTTAGATGTGATCCCTTGCCTGATCAGCCATGTTACTGGGTTAAATTTCCTCTACAATTAATCTTATTTTGACCTACATGTTCTTTGTTAAAATTGGAAAAGATATTTTTATTTGTTAAATATTATTCCTTTAATAATACCAATAAAACCTTAAGGTCTAGCTGTACTTTTTTATGCTATTGTGTTTGAATCAAGATTTTATCATATAACTACAAATCAAAATAGTTACTAATTAAATCACTAATGTTCAATGAACCATTAAAAATTCAGCTGATTATAGAATAATTGAACACTTAGTAGTACTGATCTTAGTTCCAAATTACTAAGTCATAAAAGGAAATAGGCCAAATTAATAAGCAAATTACTTCCATGAGTATTGTGTTTGGAAGCACATCTTCTTTGATTGGAGTTTTTTTCACCATTTTTACCTGATTTCAATTTTTGTTGTAGACAATATCAACAGTATACTTTATTCCTTTGAATGTTTCAACATTTGTTGAGTTCACACATGTCTCTACAACACTGTTTTTCTGTTGTCTTATTTATATTACAAATGCATTTAAACAGCACCAAAAATACATAAGATCATGTAGATATGCTTATTAGGATAAAACTTTAATTATGGGCCAATATTGACTAGGACTATAATCTGTCACTATGTTTCATGTCCATATTCCATACACATTTTTTTCTTCTAAAGTAGATTAAGAATATGAAGACATTCCTAGGTTCCACAGGACTATAGAGTTCACTATGTTTATCCTATATTATATGGCTAACATCCACTTACAAATGAGTATATATTAAATGTGTATTTTGCTTCTGGGTTACCTTACTCAGGATGATCTTTTCCAGTTTTTACCATTTGCCTGCAAAATTTCACGACTTCCTTGTCTTAATTGCTGAGTAGTATTCCATTGTGTAAATGTACCACAATTTCTGTATCTATTCCTCCGTTAAGGGATATCTATGCTGTTTCCAGATTCTGGCTCTTACAAATAAACTGCTATGAACATATTTGAGCATACGTCCTAAATGAATGGTGAGGCATCTTTTGGATAAATGCCTAGAGTGGTATAGCTGGATCTTAAGGTAGCACTATTCCTAATTTTCTGAGAAAGCTCCAGATTGATTTCCAAAGTTTTTGTATAAGGTTACTTTCCCACCAGCAATGGAGGAAAGTTCCCATCTCTCCACATCCTTTCCAGCATGCATCATCCCTTTAGTTTTTGATTGTAGCCATTCTGATGGGTATGAGGTGAAAGCTCAGGTTCTTTTTTATTTGAATTTCCAGAATGGCTAAGGATGTTGAACATTTCTTTAAGTGTTTCTCTGTTATTCAGTATTCCTCTGTTGAAAATTATCTGTTTATGCTCTATACTTCATTTTTTTAAATTGGATTACTCGGCTTGTTGGTGTTTAATTTCTTTAGTGCTTTATATATTCTGGATATTAGCCCTCTGTCAGAGGAAGGGTTGGTGAAGATCTTTTCCCTGTCTGCAGGCTATCATTTTGTTCTGATGACAATGTCCTTTGCTTTACAGAAGCTTTTCAGGTTCATGAGATCCCATTTATTAATTGTTGATCTTAGAGCCTATGCTATTGGTGTACTTTTCAGGAAGTTGTCTCCTGTACCAATGAGGTCAAACACCTGGGTCCAGGGAGCCTGTAGTGACTGAAATACCAACTAAGGACGATTGCCTGAAAGGAACTAGACTTCCTGTTCAAAGGAATCCCATTGGCTGCTCAGTTACCAAATGTGTTCTCTCATAAAGGCTACAGGTACTGTCTCTGACATGAACTCAGTTTCTGGCTCTTTGATCACTTCCTTCTGGGTGTTGCATTCATGCCAGGCCACAGAGGAAGATGATACAGCCAACCTTGATGAGACCTGAGAAGCTAAGGTCAGATAGAAAGAGACGAGGTCCTCTCCTATCAGGTGAAAAGGGAAAGGGCCTATGGGAAGATGAAGGAGTGTGGGTAAGATTGGGAGAAGATGTGGAAGGGGGCTACAGAGAGGATACAAAGTGAATAAATTGTAGTAAATAAATATATAAATTAAATTAAATTAAAAAACATTCCTAGGAAGTTTTGATAGCCTATGACTAGGTAGGTACTTCTTTCTTACATACCTGACTAGTATATAATGTATTCCTTGAAAATATCTCACTTCTTGACAAACAAATTACTCCTGTGTTTTCTCATCTAAAGTATAATCAATTTTGATTCTGTTATATTAGGCAACATTTATTTGTTCTTTACAGTACCCTAGCTTCTATCATTCCTGTATCAACAAAATAATTACTCCAATATAATAACTGAAATTAATTTTATTGAAACCAAGATAAAGTTAAATATAACCCCAAAATATATAAGCAAGGCAAAATGTTTATCTTAATACATGTTTTCTGTCCAAAATTCTCAATCATACATTCTTTCAGCACTCCAGGCTTAATTAAAATACATATACATATACGTACACATATGAGTTTATAAAATTATTTACATTGATAACAGCAAGTCACAGAGCCTTTTGCATATAGTCTGTGAACCACTGATCTCCAAAGCCAAACTAGTAATTATGATTTAAATGATAGAATCCATCCTACTAATTCATAACTATAATTCTGCTACTGTTATAAATTTTAATTTAAATATTTGTTATTCAGGATATATGATATTTGACCTCAAGTCTTGTGACTCACAGATTGAGAACCACTTCTCCAACATCTTTTTAGTATGATTCTTTCTTTCCATGATGCATATACAGGTTCAGCAGTTGACTCCTATCTTACAGGATTGATGCCATTTGCTCCCTGTAGCTTCTTGCTATGACTTCCAAAAACAAAACCATGCATTACTTTTTTTTTTCTTGTAGATATTACCCTTTCCTTAAACTAATAAGTATATCCCTCTACTTCCATTTAACTCTGTGAAGTGTTTTAAGCTGTTTTACTTTAAGAATATTTTTGTTATGCTAGTTATATAAAACAAAATTTCCATGCTTCAATTCATGAAATCATGCTAATGTCTGAAAATGAGTAGTGCATTTAACTCACTCATATAGTAAGTATAGTTTTGTGTGTTTGTTCTTAGTTATAATACTGAAGGAACATTCTTTAAGATAGAGTTATAGCCCTAAGAAATTTCATGCCAGGTTACACAGGATGGTACCACCATTATATGCCAGTGTAAAGACATTGCACTGCAACATACACAAGATTAGAAAGGCAACTCTTAATTTAAAACTATACTGGTCCTTTATATAATCAAGGAAATATAAAGGAAGTGTTTAGCAGTGGATAAAGTTATAAACAATTGGCTTCCAACATTTGTTGTAAGCCTCCTGCAACAGAAATCTCAGGCATATAATGGGTATTCTTTTTTATGCAAAGAAAAAAATGTTCTAAAAGCTTATAAACAGGAAACAACCTAGGAACCTGCCACAGAGGGCCTCTGAAAGCCTCTGCCCTGCAGACTATCAAAGCAGACACTGAGACTTATGGCCAACTGTTGGGCAAAGTGCAGGGAATCTTATGCAAGAAGTGGGAAATAATAAGATCTGGAGAGGACAGGAACTCCACAAGGAGAGCAACAGAACCAGAAAATATGAACACAGGAGTCTTTCCAGAGACTCATACTCCAACCAAGTACCATGCATGGAGATAACCTAGAACCCCTGCACAGATGTAGCCCATGGCAGTTCAGTGTCCAAGTGGGTTACCTAGTAATGGGAAGAGGGACTGCCTCTGACATAATCCGATAGGCCTGTTCTTTGATCACTTCTCCTTGAGGTGAGAGCAGCCTTACCAGGCCACAGAAGATGACAATGCAGCCATTCCTGATGTGATCTGATGGACTAGGATCAGAGGGAAGGAGAGGAGGACCTCTCCTATTAGTGGACATGGGGAAGGGCATTCGCGAAGAAGGGGGAGGGAGGGTGGGACAGGGAGGGGAGGAGGGAGAAGCTTGTGGGGGATACAAAGTGAATAAACTGTAATTAATAAAAAATAAAAAAAATAGAGAAAGAAAAAGCTTATAATCTCTGGTGCCAGTAGGCAGAAAATACATTTTATATTTCCATCCTAATTTACTAAATGATTCAAAAACACCTTTCAGTCTGTTAAAATACTACACGTGTGAAAAAAAATTTTGTTAGGTTATTCAATTATCAATGGTCTTCATTAAAATAAATATATTTGAAAATATAAAAACATACTAATGAAAAAATTTAGTTCCAATTTATGAGATAATCATATTTTTTTTCAGTAGTATATTAATTTTCCAATAGCTCTATGAAATGCAAGAGCAAATAGTAATGATCATGTCTCACCACAAAGCATAAACTTCAAAGAGATTTTGAATTGTGATTGAAATCATGATAAGCATTGTACTCGTGGAACTATGCTTTATTATAGAAGATAGGGATAAAAGATATTTAGTGTATGTAAATTCTGATATCTCTATTGTTGATTCTGACCTCAAGCCATCAAGCCAAGCATTAAAGTACTACATTATGGCCTGCTTCTTCCCTCCTATACTACTATGGATTCTATATATTTCTGTTGTTATGTTCAGTTCATTGCAATGTTTATCACAAAGATAAAAACTTTAAATAGAAATTTCTAGCATATAATCGTTGCTTTCTTTGTTCCAGTTTTTCAATTTTCTACTATATTGTAATTATTCATATATAAGATTATATTATCCATCAAGCCTTGAGCTTTTCAGAGTGCTGACATTTGCTTACTTCTAATACACAATGTAGTAACTGGAAATACATTGTACTTTACACAGATAAAAATATTTGGACAGTTCTATAATATCTATTTCCATTGAATGTATTGAATAATGATATTATATCTCTTCCCATGTTACCCTTTGTACTTTAAGCAAGTTTTTACTGAGTGTAATTATGTCTCATAATGAATATTTAAAGAGAGTTCTCAGAGAAAAGAAAACATAGAAGAGAAAATATTTGTCTGTTACTTCTAGATTGATTAATGTATTATCAGAAGAAAAGGTTACAGTAACCTAACAAAATATATTAATATTATAGAGGTGACATTTTGCCAGAAAATTTCCACTGTATTTTCTCAAAATATGTTGTATACTCTGACCTAAAATTCAGATGAATAGTTCTTGCAGAGATAAGGTTGCATTATACAAAAGTAAATATATAGTATTAAGTACATACAAATGTATTTATGGTTATTAAGTCTGTATAGTGTCAATATTATGTGACTGAAAAGGAACGTTTATTCACCTGGTTCAATTTTCTAAGAGGCTGATTGCCTTGGTCTGCTTCTACAGGCCAAGTTCTCGAACCTTCTAGCTCCTGTACAATCTAACCTATGTCTAGAACGTTATCAGCCTCTGAGATTTAGTGTTTAATAAGCTCATCCCTTGTTGTTCTTACTGAGGCTGACTTGATTAACTCAGCTGTTCTGGCTCAAACTCATCTCCCAGTTAATCTTGTTTTCTCTTGGCCACCAAATTGCTCTGATTGGCCTCAAACTGCCTCCAATAACCTTATTTAATATTCTGGCTCCTTCTCATTCTCTGGCTTGTTCTGCCTTCAATCTCACTCTGTAAACTCTCCCAGTGAAATGGCCTCCTCTCCCCTCTGTATTGCTCCTTAATTAACTTCCTTTTCCTTTTTTTTTTTCCCTCAGGAGAATTGGTCATATTCTATTCTGTCAAATCTCTGATTCATCACTTTTTCTGCCACTCAATTAGCCATCACTTTCAAACATGGGTGTTTCTTTCCATAAACTATCTTTACCATCATTGTTTGGAATTAAAGGCATGTATTGCCACTCATGGACCTAATCTTTTATTTTTATATCATGTTATTTTATTTTTTCACAATTTATTTGTTATATATCCTGTTTGAAACCCCTTCTTCCTTCAACTCCTCCTGGTCTCACCCTCCCTCCTTGTTCCCCCTATCTCCTTTTCCTAGTCCACTGAAATGGGGAGTTCCCCTTGGCTATCTTTGCATAGCTATTCAAGTTTCAACAGGATCCTGTTCTTCTGTGGCCTGGTAAGGCTGCATTGCCAAGGGCAAGTGATCAAAGAGCAGGCAACCAAGTTTATGACAAAGGCAGCCCCTGCTCCCCTTACTCAGGTATCCACATGCAGACTGAGCTGTCAATATGAGCAGGGAGTATAGGTCTTCTCCATGCATTGTCCTCGGTTGATACACCAGTCTTTGTAGGACACTATAGGCTCAGATTTTTTAGCTTTGTTGGTTTCCTTGTAGGGTTTCTGTTCCTTCCATATCCTTCTAGAAACAACCTAGATGTCCCTCAATGAAGGATCGGAGACCGAAACTATGGTACATTTACACAATGGAATACTACTCACCTAAGCTTGTCTTTACCTGAAACTTGCTCTATAGCAGTCTGGCCATGAATTCAGATCTGCTTGCCTCTGTCTCTGGGATTAAAGGCATGTCTGTATTCCAACCAGATCGCACAAACCTAGAAGGTCTATGGTTATGATCTTTTGACACAGCAGCCATATTCTGAATTAAATTTCTTCTGCATGTGACAAATGGTATTAGGTTCCTATCTGAATGCTTTTCTATATATGCATGCTCATGCGTGTACATGTGTGCAATCCTGATCATGTGGAGGTCAGATATAGATAACAAGTGGCTTCCTCTTCACATCAATTTTTCAATCAGGGTATCTTAACCTTGAGCAAGCAGTGGGGACCCTATATATGTCTTCTTAGTGCTGGGACAAGTGTGCATGGCCATACCTTTATTAATTTTCTATCTATTTATTAATGGGTCAGGGAATTAAACTGAGGTGTTCACTCTTAACAATCACTCAGTTTACTGACAGAACCATTTCTCTAGTTCTCCTACATAGTTCATCTTTTTATGTTGGTGATAATCAGTAAATTGCAGAAAAAATAACAATAGAAAATAGAGAATCCAGTACAGTTTAGGAAGGTGGAATCAACAAGAGATAGCACATGGAGTAGAATCTCCAGGAGATTACATGAAATTGAAAAGTGTGTCTATATATCATTACATTGTATATTTGTGTTTCGATGTTCATGTGGGCATGTACACATGTATATGTATACATGTGTAAATGTATAGGTATGTGCTTATAGAGACCAGTGTTTGATACTTGTTGACTTAGTCCATCACTATCCTATTTTTAAAAGACAGGATATTTTAGTGAACCCGAATCTCACCAGTTACTAGACACCTCCTGCCTCTGCTTGCTACTCTGTATTGTGCTTACAGGCATGTGTAGAGCTCAGCTTTTTATGTGGGAGCTTGAAGTTTGTTCTAATGTCTCCAGTCTTTCACTTTAAGCAAATTTTTAACTATGCTATTGCCATAGCCCACTTCTACTTTTTCTCACATTTCTTCACAAATGTGTGTGATTATTAGAGCTGTGGCAGAATTTCTGGTGCACAACATATTATTTTTCTTCAGTTAGTTTTATTTGATTTTTTTTTCCAAAAAGAATTACTAATAGCCTTTTAAGCACTCAAAATGGCCTGCACAAATGGCTCAGAGGTTAAAAGCCCTTGCTGATTTTCCTGAGAACTCCATTTCAAGTTTACAGCACCTATGTTGTATGACACACAACTTCCTATAACTCCAGTCCTGGGGAGTCAGATGCTCTCTCCTGACCTGGGTCACACACACACACACACACACACACACACACAATGGAGAGGTGTCTCAGCAGCTAGCAACAATTGCTATTCTCCCAGAGAACTTGGGTTCAGTTCCGAGCACTTACATGATAACTTACTAATAACTCCAGTTCCAGAATATCTGAAACCCTCTTTTGGCTTCCAAGGACACTAGGCAAATATGGTACACAGACATATTTCTAGGCAAAATACTCATATGTATAAAATAAAAATTGAAGCTGAACAATAGATTTTAAAAGTTTTTAAAGACTCAAGTCAATAATTAAATTTTCATTAATATGTGAATATATATCTTACAATAAGTAAATGACTTAAATATAGTTATAATTTAATCATCTTTTTTCTTTCTATAATGCAGAATGAGTATCTGCATAGCACAGATGGTTGAATGGTGCTATAAATTCCAATCTGCTTCTTAGTAGAGCTATGTCATATGTTTATGGATGATTGCAAGTACATTTGCACATTAAAGCTTCAAATTTATTTTTATAAATTTTAATGTAAATTATGGAAAGAAGATGCTAATTTTATGAAAATGAATCATACACACTTTAGATTATAGAAACACAAATTGTCCATTTATTTAATTGTTGTAGGCAGATGCATGGATGAGAGTATAATTCACAAAGTTGTCTTCAAATATATACATATTTGAGAAGACAGGCTGGGATCAAGAGATTAAAAAATATTCCACACCATTTTTTTTCCATCTACTGTGCCATTTGAATCAAGTGTCAATAATTATTTATCGAGAAAAACAAAGCCCTACATGCAGAAACTTTGCATTTTGGTTTGCCACTTTAAAAACGAGTTTTTGATTTCTACAATATAAACAACTTTTGTTGAGAAAGTCCTTAGCAAATATGGAAAGTGAAAATTTCTTAAGATTAATTTATATGACCACCAATCAAACCTTTAATAATACATCTTGTCTTCTAGACATTTTAAGATATTCATCGTTGCTAAAACTCTATCATTTTATGGAGAAGAGAAATCTTAAACATAAATAGACTATATTTCTTGTACATAAACACTGACTAAACTGACAAGTGATATATGTCAAAATCTGAAGCCAGAGCCATAAAGAAACTAACTCTAAAGCTGCAGTTGAAACAATGTCTTGGATCTGGATAATAGCTCTAGGCAAACGTACACCTCACTGTATTAGTTCCCTTTCTGTTGCTGTTGTGAAACGCCATGACCAAGGCAACTTAAGAAGGAAAAGTTTATTTTGGATTTATGGTTACAGGGAAATAATATTCCACCACCATCATGGCAGAGAAATGTGTCAGCAAGCACCAGAAATGATGCAGAACAGCCAAGGGCTCATGTCTCAAACCAAAACCAATGAATTTGAAAATTCACAAGTTTTCTAAAGCCTGAAAGACAGATCCCAGTGATACACTTCATCCAGTGTAGTCACATCAAATAAGCTTACCCAAAAGAGCCTCAAAAAGAGTGTATAGGACATCGCATTCAAACCACCTTTATCCCCTCCCTAGTCTTAAAGAGACTAAATATCTAAAGCTATAGTTAAATTGGTTCCATGGATTTGGTTGATTTTTAGGTACAAGCAAATGTACCCCATTTTAAGCGTTTTTCAGGAAATGTATAAGAAGGCTATAGGAATGCATTTGTAGCTACTATCTAGTCATGGAAGGTTTTTTGTGCATGACATATGCAAACACTGATTTACTTTTTTTAAGTCAATATATAGCCATATTAAGTTAATCCCCCAGAGTAAGGCATCATGGAAAATATCACTCTCTTGACATATAATGATTAACCAATTATGCTCATAGCATCACTATCATATTGTATTAATATAGAAGTGTATCATGGGCTTATTGTACATTATGATAGATTGAGCTGCCTCCCGAAACTCATCCCATTAAATATTAAAGATCAGTTTTCTATTGCTTCAAATCTATGTACAGAGATCTAAGTATTAAAAGTAAAATAAAATATATAGCCACTTTCAAAGTCTATGGCATCCAAGAACATACTGCATGTATTTGTCTTTAAAGAGTCCTCAAACAAACTATTTTTCAACTTAACAGTTTTTCTCCTGGATTTAAAAGAGAATAACATAACAAAACTAAATTTGTTTTAATAATTCTTCCTTGATAACAATTTAAAATATTTACAGTCAACATTTTAAATATATAAATTATGCAACAGATGGGGCGAGGCCCAAATTTCCAAAATTAAGTTTTAAAGAACATTGATCTATAATAAAAAACAATTTGTTAGAATGAAGCAATTCTATTTCCTACTTTGGATAATCACAACGTAAGCCTCAAAAATTATAGTAAACTAAGTTTTGGTAAACTTGCTTTTAACTCAGTGTTACCTAACCTTACGTCACCATGAAACTTGGGTTATGAATTAACACAAAATTTTCTGAGACCAAAATCTTTTGAAGCTCATTTTCTTGCACATATAGGTAGACTATTTGTAATCTCTGTGCTATTACTGATAGGGGTGGTTATCTAAGATACACTTTAGTACAACTTCTGAAATTTTTTCTAGGTCCATCTGTGTACTTTCTTATTCAGTTTGGTTTTAACTGAAGAATGATCTTTACTTATTGCCAAAAAGACTTTTAAACTCAATCATTTTTTGATACAAGATCACATTCGCCATTCTTCTGCATCCTTGAGGTTTTGCCTAATACCCTAATTGCGTTTCTTTACCAAAAACCTTGGTAAGTCAGTTTGGAATCTACACCACAGTTGTGTTTACAGTCAGTCTGAGTTTGTATTCATTGTCTTATGATTCTGTTTCAGTTGTTCCTATACTTAATCTTATAGCTCTGAGTTAAACTGACATATGTGTTCACAAATGTCATTAAATAATATCTTCTTTAAGGAACTAGAGTTGCGCATTACCATTTGTTTCATAAAATGGCAAATCACTAACTGAAAACTGATCTTGACTTCATAGCATTTTTAAAAATTCTTGTCCTTGGATTGTATTTGCATTTTCTTTTGAAAATTTAATGCTCAGATTGAAGTTTTTTTTTCTTCCTCTGTAAATACTGAATGTAGGATAAAAATGACTTTAAAAATTTATGTTTCACATCAAAAACTATCTTAAATGACTTTTTTTTTTTCAAGACTGTTCCTATTTTATAGGAGTAAGGATTTACCGGCATGGGAATGTTATGTTAATGTAAAAAAAAAATAGGAAGAGCTATTGAGGAAGAATGCAGCAAACTGTGATGAGGACAGCTCCTCTCAGGAACAATGTGAACTAAGGAACTATCATGATGTTAGTCATGTGGGATTGCCCCCATCCAAGACACATGAATATTTGCATTTATTCTTTATTCTTATTATGTGACTTCTATTGTGCTAAAACTTTGGTTTCTAGAAGATGTTTTAGATCTGCAGTATTGCTCAATATCTTGTTATGTTCTATGTTTAGACCTACTAAATCATGAATTTAGGAGAGAGTAGTTTAAGAAGCTCTGTAGGTTATCTTACCAGGATCTAAGTACTGAAAGATACTAAACAATGAATTTGTTATTTCATTTATTCTCCTTTGTGATTCCATAAAAGAAAAATTGTTACTACCCAGTTTTACCATGAGAAAATAGGCTTTTTACCTGCTTGCTGCTTTGTGCATGGGTAATGCAACTGGCCTTCATAGATTTAGGATCTTACTTTTTCAGACAACAAACCCAGTGGTTTTCTACATATTGTCAGAGCCAGAAGAATAAAAAGTGACTAATCTTTCTTGGTGGGCCAACAGTCCTGATGAGACCTGATAGGCTATGGTCAGACAGTAGGGGAGGAGATCCTCTCCTATCAGTGGACTAGGGGAGGAATAAGGGGAGTAAGACAGTGGGAGGGTGGGACCTGGAGGAGATGAGGGATGGGGCTACAGCAGGAGAGCAAATTGAATAAATTTTAATGCATCATCAATATCAACATCATCATAAAAATAGTAATGATGATGATGATGATGAAAGTGAGTAATCTGAATGAACGTGATCAATGCCCTTCCAACAAGCTCTAATATGCAATAATGGATATTAACTTCCCCAATATTAAATCAATTGCTAAAATATCAAATGCCTTGTTTAGGAAAACCTTAAGGGCACAATTTTTTGTTGTTTGTTTGGATTTTTTTATCATAAGCATAAACACTTGCTTCGGGTTAGACTATACGCTGTGTGTGTTGTTTTTTTGGGGTATACATGTTAGTGTGTGTGTGTGTGTGTGTGAATGTGTGTCCATGAGTGTGTGCTTATGAGCACTTGTATGTGTTTGTGTATTGAATGGGTGTCCAAGAATCTAGATGTAGACATGTGGTGTCTTCCCCAATCACTACTGAGAATAGATTTATCTAGATTGGCTTGGGGCAGCAAGCCCCAGGGATTCTCAAGTCTCCATACCCAATTACCATTACCAAATTTGTAATTTTTTTTTAAATTTACAGCTAAAGTTCTTTTAGAATTTCTATATTTACATCATTTTATGTCTTTCTTCATATAGTTACCTCCAAAGCAGATTATATCATCCAAACAACAGCTTTCAAACTAAATTGCTTCTTAGTGAGACCCAGGTTACTGTTTGCCCTATTGTACCACTCTCAAGCACTGGGTGTTTTTGCCATTTACTGAAAAACAACTTTTCTTTTGGCTTCTAGAATATTCTTCCATACTAGTTTTTTCTCTTATGACTCTCAGTCATCTGTGTAATTTTGTTGTAGATCTGCTCTCTCTTATAAATGTCTTTTATAATTCATTTTCACTCTTACATCTCAATTGATTTTCTTCAATCTTATAAAAAAACTCCACAAACAAATCTTCTTAACAAAGGCACACAAACTAATTACATCAATTATATCCACCTTGAATAAGTAGCTATTTCAAAATTGTTATGTTTAAATTGAAAAAAAAAATTTCCATCTTCTGTTCCACCATCTATTTCTTATCAATGGTATTATACATCAAGTTTCTCAAAACCACTGTTCAACACTGCTTTCACTTTAGCAACCATTTTTTCCTCATTGGACTAGTTTCCATGTACTGAAATGGCATCATTTTCTGCACCCCTGTGATTCATGCTACTGGACGATACCATTCAAATACACCATCTGTGATTACTTCAAAATGAATTTACATTAATAACCAGTTGACTTAAAATGCCTTTGTTTGTCATAGCGATTTGTTTTCATGTTCCTTGATATGGAGGAGTTAAATTTCTAGAATAAGTTTGCCTATGTTTAATTTATATATTTTTTTTAAACAGGAGTGTCTCTGCACTTATGTATTCTTCATGATTTTTTCTTTTTCTTTTTTATGTTTTTATGATTTTATTTTTTATATCAATCACAAGTTATTTAATTTGTATCCCAGTCATACTCCTCTCCTCCTCCCAACCCCACTCTCCTTTCCTCATCTCCTCCCTGCCCCTTTCCAAGTCCAGTGCTAGGGGAGGTCCTCCTCCTCTTCCATCTGACCCTGTTTTACCAGGTATCTTGAGGACTGGCTACAATATCCTCCTCTGTGGCCTAGCATACCTGCTCCTCCAATGGAATACTACTCAGCAATTAAAAACAAGGAAATCATGAAATTTACTGGCAAATGGTGGGATCTAGAAAAGATCATCCTGAGTGAGGTATTTCAGGAGCAGAAAGACACACACCACACGGTATATACTCACTTATAAGTGGGTACTAGACCTATAAGATAAGATAAACATACTAAAATCTATACACCTAAAGAAGATAAACAAGAAAGAGGACCCGGGGTAAGATGATCAATCCTCACTTAGAAAGACAAATGGGATGGACTTTGGAAGTAGGAGAAAACAAATAACAGGACAGAAGCCTACTGCAGATGGCCTCTGAAAGACTCTACCAGTGTATTTATAAACATTTTTAACAGAAAATCAGTGCCAAATAATTTACAAGTAATCATTGGTATAGACTACATTGTGATCAGAGACTACGACATGAAATGGTTTTATAGATCATCACTACAAATAGTATAGTAGATATATCTGTATATGTAAATATATATGATAAAATAAAACACATAAATCAGGTTTTAAAACTTTGGTGATTGATTATATACACCTATTATATATGTACATAAACATAAATCTTAAAACACTGAAATAAACCATTATCAAAGAAATTATTTAATATGAAAATATCAAAGAATTTGAACCTGGAAAGGTGGCTCAGTGAGCATGCGTGGGCACTTACTGTCCAAGCCTGGTGGCCTGAGTTAAATACCCAATAACTACATCACAATCAATCTATAAAGTTGTCTTTTGACCTGCACCAACATTAATAATAATAAATAATTTTTTAACTATTATAGTTAATTGTCTTCATGTCTTAGAAAAAAGTCAAAGAACAAGCTTGCTGCTTCTTTTTAATTTTATAGGTAATCACTTAATTTGTATCATATTTCATATCAATTATTTCAATAACCTCATATAATTTTTGTCTTTTTAGTTCCTATTCTTCTTCCTCAGACTCTTAAAAATCAGCATCTAAATTGTTGTCATATAAAAATTTTATACAAATTCAAGTTAGTTCATGTTATCTCACCTGTCAAAAATATTTAAATATTTATTTATCCAAGGATAAATTATGTGTTAAGTAAATGGTCTCTGTCTTTTCGTGAATTCACTTGTCTCCAGTATTGTTAGAGTTCTATCTCTTTCATAAAACCTACCAAACATATATATCCTGTTTTCACCACACTGTGCACAGCAGTCACATTTCACACATCACTATTGGATCTTTACACAGTATCCTTGAAGTGGTCTCTTATCCCTTATATTTTTTTTCTTCCTTATTGTTTTTAATTATATTCATTAAAAGTCCACATTTACCATCTGGATGATGACTAGATTTTATGAAATGACTAATATTGCTACCATTGGAACAATTGTTCTCATATACTTACACCCCTTCCACTGTATCATTAACAGTCCTTAGTCAGTAAGCTTCTTGAATGAGCAGTTATCCTGTTCAATGTTTCAGTAAACATTTCTTAAGTAACTAAGTAAATAAGGACAAATAGATGTTCCTTTAGTGTACACTAAATGCATTGAGTGTACCGTTGTTCAAATGTACTTGTTCTTAATTATGATTCACAATTGAGGAATTTTATGTCACTTTGTCCATTTATCTTAAAAGTATGTGGACAAAAAAACTGCTCATGGTAGAAAACAAAGATACCATCAAAGTATTCGTTTTTGTGGTCATAATAAAATTAATCAATTTTGTATCCAATTATGTAATATGTCTTTGCATTATTTCTTTTATGATTCTATATTTTTAGTTTCTTTAGTTTTATTTCAACTTATCTTAATTAACTGCCTGTTTCATCATTTTAAAATTGTTTCTACATTCTCAAGATACATTTTCAAGTGAACAGTAATATTTTTTTTTATCTCTGTAAGTGATGCTGGCCTATACTAATTCTTAGTTTTAGAGGAAAAGTAACACCCACAAATACAGTTGGAAAATAGTACCTTTGAAATATTAGCTAAGGCTATTCATACATTGAGTGTTCTTAAAAATCTGAAGAAGAGTAAGTGTGTTTTGCACTGTTTGCTATAATATTTAAAAAATATTTTATTTAAAAAAATGTTCCAGGTGGGACAAGATGGCTGTGCCAGGAGAACAGGACATCTTAGGAGCCGGAAAACATTTCCTGTACAGCAACCAAGAGACTGAACCCTGGGCCCTAAAATAACAGCGAATCTTGTTTTTCAGATGAGAGGAAACCCCCACGGCATGGCAATCGGTCTGTACCACTCTCAGGTCCCCCAGCAGGAACCTGGAAGAGATCCAGGGTCGCACAGGCACTAGGTCCCCAGACCAGAGCCACACGCCTGCTTGTCCTGATCAGTTTCCCAGGCTGATTGGTGGGCACAAAACCACCAGAGACTGGGAGTCCCTGTTGCGAGAGAAAATCCACAGGGAAGGAAGGAAGCTGTACTGACTTAAATCATCCAGTCCTTCCCTGGAAAAAGTCTTGCAGACCAGCAGGGCCAAGCTGCCATCACTGAACTGTGTTCCAGACACAGGCAGTTTTTGCGTGCCAGCTAACTGGCGGAGAGTGAGCGGTGCACTCCAGGGCAAAAAACAGTCTGAGAGTCCCTGTCTCCAGAGAATCCACAGGGAAGGAATGAAACTGTAGTGACTCAAATCACCCAGTACTTCCCTGGAAAAAGTCTCGCAGACCGGTGGGGCCAAGCCACCATCACTGAACTGTGCTCCAGACACAGGCACAAACAGTTGATGCACGCCAGATGTCCAACTGTGTCACAGCAGCACATCATTAAATTTACAGCAAGAAACCCAGAAACAGGGCAGCTGTCTTCAGGACTTCCCTGGGTGAGAAGAGAACCCTCTTGACTAACAAAGACCACAGTTTCCACTCAGGTCTCTATCCCTGAGGTGAGCAGCAGCAACTCCTAAAAAAATGCCAGCAATCCAGGGACTATACCCAAAAAGCTGAGAAGACTTCCTTCAAGAAAAACCAGCTTTCTGCTAACTCTACCACAGGATCCCCAGAAACCACAAGAAAATAACCCCAAACACCTAAGATAGCCCAATGGGTAGAGGAGAGCATAAAAGCTCAACCAACAAAAGACAGAGCAATATGGAATCTCCAGAAACACAATTACCCAGGGGCAAGTGGCCCTGGACACCCCAGCATAACTGAAATCCAAGAAGATGACCTAACAACTATGCTCATGAAGATGATAACAGAGGAAACAAATAAGATACGTAAAGACATAGAGGAAGATAAACTCAAAAAGAATATTGCCATCTGTAAAGAAATAGAGGAAGCTGCAGCCAAACAGTTTATGGCCTTTAGAAAGGAAATGCTTAAAGCACTGAATGAAATAAAAGAAACAGAGTTGAAGGAACTAAAAGTAAAACAGGAAAGTACAATCAGACAGGTGAAGGAAGTAAACAAAACAACTCAAGACCTGAAGATAGAATTGGAAAAATTAAAGAAAACACAAATGGAGGAAATAATGGAGAGGAAGAATCTAGGGAAGAAAACAGGAACTACAGAGGTAAGCATCACCAACAGACTACAAGAGATGGAAGAAAGAATCTCAGGTGTAGAAGATTCAATGGAAGAAATCGATGTATCTGTCAAAGAAAATGCTAAATCCAAAAAATTCCTGACACAGACCGTCCAAGAAATCCAAGACAATAGGAAAAAACAAAACCTAAGAATAATAGGTATAGAGGAAAAAGAAGACTCCCTTCTCCAAGGCCCAGAAAATATTTTCAACAAAATTATTAAAGAAAAATTCAGGGGGGGCCAAGATGGCGGCGCTGGGAGAACACAGTGTCTGAGAAGCAGGACAGCACTCCCTGTGCAGCGACCAGGAGACTGAACCCTGGGCCCTAAAACTACAGCGATCGTGTTTCCCAGGTGAGGGGAGGCTCCCACAACATGGGAATCGGTCGGGTCCACTCTCCGGCCGCCCAGCCAGAACCTGGAAGAGATCCCAGGTAACTGGTGCTTTGGATCTCCACTCTGGAGCCGCAAGCCTGCATGTCCTGATCACTTTCCCAGGCTGATTTGTGGCCACAAGGGTGCCAGAGACTGAGAGTCCGAGTCTCAAGAAAACCCCATGGGGAAGGAAAGTTGCTAGACTGATCACGGGTAACCCAGTCTTTCCCTGGAAAGTCTTGCTGATCTCAGGTACCCGCCGCCAGCACAACTGAGCTCCTGCCACAAAGAAAGCAGCTGTGTGCCCAGCTCAAAATCCCTACTCCCTCTTCAGAGGAGGCATGTGGCGTCCAGCAGAATCTGCCACAGACCACATTGTCTGTACCCCAACCCGAGATCAGGGCTGAGAAAACCCAATCCTTTCAGGCCCTTCTCCAAACACCGCCATAACCCTACCGCAGTGGAAAAAAAAGATAAAGAGTCGCACAGCAGCTTCACAGCACTGGGACCCCAGTGCTGCCAGGTGCTCATAGCAAACAAACTTCAGCTCGGGATCTGGGACTGTGGTCATTCAACACATCCTGAGACTCTCCTGGTCCAGCACAATAAGCACCAAGTCCTATCACTGGCGTCCCCCCCATCACCAGCGCCCCCCCACGCGACCCATGGCAGAGAAACCCAGGCTCAGGATCAGACTGAGAAGTCCCAGCACATTCTGGCACTCCCCTGAGAGCACCTTCATAACCTTGTCCTAGCAGAGGGGAAGGTCAGAGGGGAAGTACAGAGAGGCAGCCTGCACAGGACACAGCACCCCCTCTCCAGCTCACCCAACGGCCCCTAGCAGAGAAACCCAAGCTCTGGATCTGAGGACACTCAACCCTACCTGATACTCTCTCGGGATCAGCAGGATCTTCCGCCAGGCTGCATCTGGCAGAGACATGTAAGCCCGGGATCTGGGATTGAGAACACTCAACCTAACTCTTTCCTGCGCTAACCCCAGGACCACTCAACATAACACCTCCTGGCAGAGGGAAAGGACAGAGAGGCAGCACACAGGTGAGGTGGACAGCGAGTCCTGCGGCCACAGTGTCACAGAGCTGACTGTTAGCCTACCCGTGCATTTACCTCAGCAGGACCAAATCAGAGAGTAGTGAGCATGGGGAACACCTGTGGATTCCAACTGGTCTTACAAGAGAGTGAGTGAGCATTCTAGGGAGAGTTTGCCACAGACCCAGGGCTTCTCCACAGAAGAAACCAGATGAGATCCCTGCTACCCATACCCCTAGTGTGGGCAACAAGGGATTCTTGGGATAGTGACCCCAACGTTGAAGCCTATGCCTTGTGGGTCCACCAGTGTAATCAAGGCAAAAAAACCCTGGATCTTAGACAGAACTGCATAATAGTGGCCTGCAGGCCACTGCAATAGTCAGAGAAACACACATGCACACTGTGCCCGCTAATAGCACATGCGAATAGCGCCAGCATCACATTCCTTACTTAGGTAAAACTGAAACCACAACGCATACTCCCAAACCAGTGAGCCTCTCTCATCTTCCTGGAAAAAACAGTCCAGAAAACAGAAAGAATAGCCCCAACTACAAACTCGAAGAACAAACAGTGAGGGTTATAAATAACCAGATGCCCAGAGGCAGATGTAGGAACACTCCCAACAAAAATCAGGACACAATGACCTCACCAGCAACCCCACGAAACAATGAACACTTCAATTTACTAGATATACAAGAAAACGACCTCAAAACTATGTTTCTCCAGCTACCAGAGGCCAATAAAGATGAAATGAACAAAGCCCTCAGAAAAATAGCCAAAGAAATCGAGAGGAACCAAGAGGAAACAAATTGAGATCTCAGAGAAATGACCACGAAAATTGAGGCAAACAAAGAAGAAATGCACAAGCTCGCAAAGAAATGTCAACACAAATAAAGGCAAATAAAGAAGAAATAAACAAAGCTCTCAAAGAAATACAGGCAATTATAGCCAAAAATGTAGAAGCACAGTTAGGGATACATAGAGAGGAAACAAACAAAAAAATAGAAGCTGTCATTGAAAAGCAGGATTCCACATTCAAACAGATGAAGGAAATGGTGCAAGACATGAAAACAGAATTAGAATCAATAAAGAAAACACAAATAGAGAAAAACCAGGAGTTGGAGAACATAGAGAAAAGATCAGGAAGTACAAAGATAAGCATCACCAACAGAATACAAGAGATGGAAGAAAGAATCTCAGGAGCTGAAGATACACTTGCGAAAATTGACAAAGAAAAAATAAAATCAGAAAAGTTCCAAACACAAAACATCCAAGAAATCAAGGACACCATGAAAAGACAAAATATAAGAATAATAGGAGTAGGAGAAAACGAAGACATCAGGCTCAAAGGACCGGAAAATATTTTCCAGAAAATTGTAGAAGAAAACTTTCCCACCTTAAAGAAGGAGATATCCATAAACATACAAGAGGCCTACAGAACACTAAGTAGACTAGATCAGCAATTCTTCACGTCACATCATAGTCAAAACACTGAACCTACAAAAGAAAGAAAAAATTCTAAAAGCAGCAAGAGAAAAAGGCCAAGTAACATATGAAGGTAGACCTATCAGAATCACACCAGATTCCTCAACAGAAACTATGAAAGCCAGAAGGGCCTGGACAGAAATCATGCAGTCCTTAAGGGACCACAGATTCCAACCCAGACTACTATACCCAGCAAAACTTTCAATCAACATAAACGGAGATTTCAAAATATTCCATGACAAAACCAAATTTAAACAATATCTACATAGTAACCCAGCTCTACAGAAGTTACTAGAAAGGAAACTCCAAACCAAAGAAAACAACTACATCGAAGGAAACAGAGGAAATAGATAACTACACAACAAAAATTCAAAAGCATACAAGCAATGAAACTCAGTAACATCAGCAATCCCACATCAAAAGTAAGCAACAATTGTTGGTCACTAGTATCTATCAACATCAACGGACTCAACTCCCCTCAAAAAAGACACAGACTAAAAGAATGGTTGCGGAAACAGGATCCAACATTCTCTTGCATCCAAGAAACACACCTATGCAACAAAGATAAACACTACCTCAGAGTAAAGGGCTGGAAAAATGTTTTTCAAGCAAATAATTCCAGAAAACAAGCTGGAGAAGCCATCCTAATATATACTAAAATAGACTTTCAACCCAAGTTAATCAAAAAAGATAAGGAGGGCCACTATATTCTAATCAAAGGAAAAATCCACCAAGAGGACATCACAATTTTGAATATCTATGCCCCAAATACAAGAGCACCTACATTCGTAAATGAAACAATATTAAAGCTTAAATCATACATTGATCCTAATACCTTAATAGTGGGAGAATTCAACACTCCACTCTCACCAAGGGACAGATCAAATAGACAGAAAACAAATAGGGAAATAAAAACACTTACAGAGACCCCAAATCAAATGGACTTAAAAGACGTCTACAGATCTTTTCACCCAAACTCAAAAGAGTATACCTTCTTTTCAGCACTGCATGGAACCACCTCCAAAATAGACCATATAGTTGATCATAAGGCAAGTTTCAACAGCTACAAAAAGATTGAAATAATCCCTTATATTCTATCTTACCACCATGGACTAAAGCTGGACCTCAACAACTGAAACAACAATAAGTCGACACACACATGAAAACTGAACAACTTGCTACTCAATAACAGCTAGATTAAGAAGGAAATATAAAAAGAAATTAAAGACTTCTTAGAATTCAATGAAAATGAAGGCACAACATACCCAAATTTATAGGACACATTGAAAGCAGTGCTCAGGGGAAAAGAAGAAATTCATAATATCACATACAAACAATTTAATGGCCCAACTGAAAACCCTAGAAAAAAAGAAACAGATACACCCAAGAGGAGCAGACGGCTGGAAATAATCAAACTAAGGGCTGAAATCAATCAGTTAGAAACAAATAAAACTATTCAAAGAATCAATGAAAGGAAAAGTTGGTTCTTTGAGAAAATCAACAAAATAGACAAACCCTTAGCCAAACTAACTAAAAAGCAGAGAGAATCTATCAAAATCAGCAAAATCAGAAATGAAAAGAGTGACATAACTACAGACCCTGAGAAAATTCAAACAATCATTAGGTCATACTACAAAAGCCTATATGCCACAAAATTTGAAAACCTAAATGAAAAGGACAATTTTATTGATAGATTCCATCTTCCAACATTAAGTCAAGAAAAGGTAGAAAGCCTGAATAGCCCTATATCCCTGAAGGAAATTGAAGTAGTCATTCACAGTCTCCCCTCCAAAAAAAAGCCTGGGCTAGATGGTTCAGTGTGGAATTCAACGAGACCTTCATAGAAGTGCTAACACCAATTCTCCTTAAACTATTCGACAAAATAGAAACAGAAGGTAAATTACCAAACTCATTCCATGAAGCGACAGTCACCCTGATACCTAAACCACACAAAGACCCAACAAAAAAAGAAAACTTCAGAACTGTCTCTCCTATGAAAATTGACGCAAAAATACTCAAAAAATACTTGCAAACCGAATGCAAGAACACATCAAAGATATCCACCATGACCAAATAGGCTTCATCCTAGGCATGCAAGGGTGGTTCAACATACGGAAATCCATCAATGTAATCCACCACATAAACAAACTGAAGGAGAAAAACCACATGATCATCTCCTTAGATGCTGAAAAAGCATTTGACAAAGTCCAACACACATTCTTTTTTAAAGTCTTGCAGAGATCAGCGATACAAGGCAGATATCTAAACATAGTAAAGGCAATCTACAGCAAGCCTATAGCCAACATCAAACTCAATAGAGAGAAACTTAAATCGATCCCACTGAAATCAGGGACAAGACAAGGCTGCCCACTCTCTCCATACCTCATCAACATAGTACTTGAAGTCCTAGCCAGAGCAATAAGAAAACTAAAGGAGATCAAGAGGATACAAATCGGAAAGGAAGAGGCCAAAGTGTCACTATTTGCAGAGAATATGATAGTATACATGAGCGACTCCAAAAATTAAACCAGAGAACTCTTCCAGCTGATAAACACCTTCAGCAAAGTGGCAGGAAACAAAATCAACTCAAAAAAATCAGAAGCCCTACTGTATACCAAAGACAAAACGGCCTACAAAGAAATTAGGGAAACAACACCCTTCACAATAGCCACTAATAACATAAAGTACCTTGGGGTGACACTAACCAAGCAAGTGAAAAACTTGTTTGAGAAAAACTTCAAGTCTCTGAAGAAAGAAATTGAAGAACATCTTAGAAGATGGAAAGATCTCCTGTGCTCATGGATTGGTAGGATTAACATTGTGAAAATGGCCATCCTGCTAAAAGCAATCTATAGATTCAATGCAATCTCCATCAAAATACAAACTCAGTTCCTTACAGACCTTGAAAAAATGATTCTCAGATTCATATGGAGAAACAGAAAACCCAAAATCTCCAAAACAATCCTGTACAACAACAGATCATCTGGAGGTATCTCCATTTCCGATCTCAAATTGTACTACAGAGCAATAGTAATTAAAACTGCTTGGTATTGGCATAAAAACAGAAAGGAGGGTCAATGGAACCGCATAGAAGACCCAGAAATAAACCCACACACCTATGAATACTAGAATTTTGACAAAGTAGCGAAAATATTCAATGGAAAAAAGACAGCATCCTTAACAAATGGTGCTGGTTCAACTGGAAGTCTACATTCAAAAAAATGAAAATAGATCCATATTTATCACCCGGCATCACTAAAGTCCAAGTGGATCAAAGATCTCAAAATAAAACTAGATACTGTAAATCTGTTAGAAAAATGGGATCTCCTGAAACTGAAAAGCTTCTTTAAAGCAAAGGACACTGTCATCAAAACAAAACGACTGCCTACAGATTGGGAAAGAATCTTCACTAACCCTTTATCTGACAGAGGACTAATATCGAGTATATACAAAGAACTAAAGAAGCTGAAAAGCAGTAAACCAAGGAATCCAATTAAAAAATGGGGAACAGAACTAAACTGAGAATTCTCGATAGAGGAATATCGAATGGCAGAGAAATACTTAAAGAAATGCTCAAACTCATTAGCCATTAGGGAAATGCAAAGCAAAACGACCCTGAGATTTCACCTTACACCCATCAGAATGGCCAAGATGAAAAACTCAAGTGACAACACATGCTGGAGAGGTTGTGAAGAAAGGGGAACCTTCCTCCACTGCTGGTGGGAATGTAAACTGGTACAACCACTCTGGAAATCTATCTGGCGCTTTCTCAGACAATTAGGAATAGTGCTTCCTCAAGACACAGCTATACCACTGCTAGGTATATACCCAAAATTTCTTCAAGTATACAAATGGATACTTGCTCAACCATGTTTATAGCACCTTTATTTGTAATAGCCAGAATCTGGAAACCACTCAGATGTCCATCAACAGAGGAATGGGTACAGAAATTGTGGTATTTTTACACAATGGAATACTACTCAGCAATCAAAAAGGAGGAAATCATGAAATTTGTAGGCAAATGGTGGGATCTAGAAAAGATCATCCTGAGTGAAATATTCCGGAAGGATAAAGACAAACACGGTATTTATACACTTATATAAACCTATAAGATAAGACAAACATAATTAAATATATACACCTAAAAAAGATAATTGAGAGAGCAGACCTAGGGTAAGATGATCAATACTCATTTAGAAAGACAGATGGGATGTGCATTGAACGCATGACAGGAGTCTCCTGAGCACATCTGAAAGACTCTACCTAGCAGGGTTTTCAAAGCAGATACAAAGACTCATGACCAAACCTTCGGCAGAGTACAGGGAATCATATGAAAGAAGTGGAGTTTGTATGATGGGGAAATGATAGGAGCTCCACAAGGACCAAATATATCTGGGCACAGTGTCTTTTCAGAGATTGACATACAACCAAGGACCATGTATGGATATAACCTAGAACCTCTGCTCAGATGTAGCCTGTGGTAGCTCAGTAACCAATTTGTTTCCCATAGTGAGGGGAACAAGGAGTATTTCTAACAGGAACTCAATGACTGGCTCTTTGACCTCCACACCCCCCTCCAAGGGAGGAGCAGTTCGGTTAGGCCACAGAGGATGGCTTTGCATCCAGTGTTGAAGATACCTGATAAAACAGGATCAGATGAATGCGGAGGAGGTCCCCCACTATCAATGGACTTGGAAAGAGGCAGGGTGGAGATGAGGGAGAGAGGGTGGGATTGGGAGTGAATGAGGGAGCAGGACACGGCTGGGATACAGAGTTAATAAAATGTAACTGATAAGAAAAAAATAAAATTAAATTTAAAAAAAAGAAAATTTTTCCAAGTTAAAGGAGAGGCCAATAAGAATACATCAGGCCTACAGAACACCCAACAAATTTGACCAGAAAAGAAAATCCTCCCGCCACATAATAATCAAATCCGTAAGTATACAGAACAAAGAAAAAATACTAAAAGCTGCAAGGGAAAAAGGCCAAGTAACATATAATGGCAAATCCATTAGAATCACACCTGACTTTTCAACAAAGACGATGAAAGCCAGAAGGGCCTGGACAGATATCATGCAGACCCTAAGAGGACACAGATGTCAGCCCAGGCTACTATACCCTGCAAAACTCTCAGTCCTCATAGACGGAGAAAACAAGATATTCAATGACAAAAACGAATTTCAACAATACCTACACACAAATCCAGCGTTACAGAAGACACTGGAAGGGAAAATACAATCCAAGAAAATTAGTTTCTTTCAAGAAAACACAGGAAATAATTAACCCAACTTCAGTAAAATAAAAAGCAACCAAGCTCACAACCTTATGAACACAGCCCAACATAAAAATCAAAGGATGTAACAGCCACTGGTCTTTAAACTCTCTCAACATCAATGGTCTCAACTCTCCAATAAACAAACACAGACTAACAGAATGGATACCTAAACAAAACCCAGCAATCTGTTGCATACAAGAAACACACTTAAGGCACAAAGATAGACATTACCTAAGGGTAAAGGTTTGGAAGACAACTTTCCAGCAAATGGACCCAAGAAGCAAGCAGGAGTAGCCATCCTACTATCTGATAAAATAGACTTTCAACCAAAATTAATAAAAAAAGATGGGGAAGGACACTCATACTCATCAAAGAAAAATTCCACCAGGAAGACATCACAATCCTGAACATCTATGTCCCAATTACAAGAGCACCCACATTTGTTAAAGAAACATTGATAAAATTTAAACCACATATAGATCCCCACACATTAATAGTGGGAGACTTCAACACCCCACTCTCAACAAAGGACAGGTCAACAAAACAGAAATTAAACAAAGAAACACTGTCTCTGACAGAGGTCATGAATCAAATGGACCTAACAGACATTTATAGAACTTTACACCAAAACACAAAAGGATTTACCTTCTTCTCAGCACTGTTATACCCAGTTCTCGAGCCCCCAAAAGATCTACAGTAATCGACTCTGTTGCAAAACACATGAGGGTCTTTTTATTGTAAATTACAAGCTGCAGCTTGGGCCCACACAGCCCCACCACCGAAGCACTGGGAACTGAGCGCATGTGCCCAGGTTAGATGGGTAATTTATAGATTCTGGTCCCTCCCAGCATACCCAAGGCAGGGGCAATTCCTGCCTGGCAAGCATCTATTGGTCAAAATGCTACATTTTTTAATCGATTGGCTTTAGGAAGGTTTCCATGCCATTAATGACCCGGTGTCCCTCCCTAGGAAGAAGGTCCAGTTTCCTAGCAACTTTATCTCTAGTGGGTGGGGAAAGAATACAGCGAGGTAGCTCTCCCCTCAGGGTATTACTAACTACTTTACTGCACCTACTCTAGGTTTGAACGATAGCTGTCACTTTGGTCTGTCAAGCACCTCATGGAACCTTCTCCAAAATTGACCACATAGTTGGTCACAAATCATGCTTTAACAGATACAACAAGATTGAAATAATACCTTGTATCTTGTCTGATCACCATGAAATAAAACTGGACCTCAACAACAACAGAAATAGCAAAAATCCTACACACACATGAAAACTGAACAACTTGTTACTAAATGACAGCTGGGTCAGGGAAGAAATAAAGAAAGAAATTAAAGTCTTCCCAGAACTCAATGAAAATGAAGACACAACATACCCAAACATGTGGGAAACAATGAAAGCAGTGTTAAAAGAAAAGTTCATAGAACTAAGTGCCTTCAAGAAGAATTTCAAGATAGCTCATTCAAGCAACTTAATGGCTCACTTAAAAACCCTAGAAAAAGAAGAAACAGACACACCAAAAAGGAGTAGACAGCTGGAAATAATCAAACTCAGGGTTGAAATCAATCAATTAGAAACAAATAAAACAATTCAAAGAATCAATGAACCCAAGAGCTGGTTCATTGAGAAAATCAACAAGATCGACAAACCCTTAGCCAAGCTAACTAAAAGGCAGAGAGACACCACCCAAGTCAACAAAATCAGAAATGAAAAGGAGGACATAACCACAGAAATTGAGGAAATCAAAACAATCATCAGGACTTACTTCAAAAGTCTATATGCCACAAAATTTGAAAATCTAAATGAAATGGACAATTTTCTTGATCGATTTGACTTACCAAAGCTGAATCAGGACCAGGTAAATCAACTAAATTGTCCTAGATCCCCCAAAGAAATAGAAGGGGTCATCAAAAGTCTCCTATCCAAAAAAAGCCCAGGACCAGATGGCTTCAGTGCAGAATTCTACCAGACCTTCAAAGAAGAGCTAACTACAATTCTGTTCAGACTATTCCACAAAATAGAAACAGAAGGAACATTACCAAACTCATTCTATGAAGCCACAGTCACCTTGGTACCTAAACCTCACAAAGTCTCAACAAAGAAAGAGAATTTCAAGCCAATCTCCCTTATGAACATTGATGCAAAATTACTTAACAAAATACTTGCAAACCGAATACAAGAACACATCAAAGATATTTTCCACTGTGACCAAGTAGGCTTCATCTCAGGTATGCAGGGGTGGTTCAATATATGGAAATCTATCAATGTGATCCACAATATTAACAAACTGAAAGAAAAAAAAAAAACACATGATAATCTCCCTAGATGCTGAAAAAGCATTTGACAAAATCCAACATCCATTCTTGTTTAAAGTATTGAAAAGATCAGGGATACAAGCACATATCTAAACATAGTAAAGGCGATATACAGCAAGCCTATAGCCAACATCAAACTGAATGGAGAGAAACTTAAAGCAATCTCACTGAAATCAGGGACAAGAAAAATCTGCCCACTCTCTCCATATCTCTTAAACATAGTGCTGGAAGTCATTGCTCAAGCAATAAGACAGTTGAAGGAGATCAATTGGATACAGATTGGAAAGGAAGAAGTCAAATTATCACTATTTGCAGATGATATGATAGTATACATGAGTGTCCTCAAAAATTCTACCAGGGAACTCCTACAGCTAATAAACACCTTCAGCAAAGTGGCCGGATACAAAATTAACTCAAAAAAATCTGTAGCACTCCTGTATACAAAAGACAAAAGGACTGAGAAAGAAATTAGGGAAACAACACCCTTTACAATAGCCATAAATGACATAAAGTACCTTGGTGTAACCCTAACCAAGCAAGTCAAAGACTTGTATGAAAAAAAAAATTCAAGTCTCCGAAGAAAGAATTAGAAGAAAATATGAGAAGATGGAAAGATCTCCCATGCTCATGGCTTGGCAGGATTAACATAGTAAAAATGGCCATCCTACCAAAAGCAATCTACAGATTTAATGCAATTCCCATCAAATTGCCGACACAATTCCTTACAGACCTGGAAAGAAAAATTCTCAACTTCGTATGGAATAACAAGAAACAGAGAATTGCTAAAACAATCCTCTACAATAAAAGATCTTCTGGAGGTATCTCCATCCCTGATCTCAAGCTGTACTATAGAGCAACAGTTATAAAAACTGCATGGTACTGGCATAGAAACAGAATGGTGGATCAATGGAACCGAACAGAAGACCCAGAAATAAACCCACACACTTATGGACACCTGATTGTGATAAAGATGACAAAACATACAATGGAAAAACGATAGACTCTTCAACGAATGGTCCTGGTACAACTTGATATCTACATGTAGAAAAATGAAAATAGATCCATACTTATCACCCTGCACAAAACAGAAGTCCAAGTGGATCAAAGACCTCAACATAAAACCAGACACATTAAATTGGCTAGAAAAAAAAGTGGGGAATACACTAGAACTCATTGGTACAGGAGATAACCTCCTGAACAGAACACCAACAGCACAGGCTCTAAGAGCAACAATCAATAAATGGTACATCATGAAACTGAAAAGCTTCTGTAAAGCAAAGGACACCATCATCAAAACAAAGCGACTGCCTACAGATTGGGAAAGAATCTTCACCAACCCTTCATCTGACTAGGACTCATATCCAGTATGTATAAAGAACTAAAGAAGCTGAAAATCAGCAAACCAAGTAATCCCCTTAAAAAATGGGGACTAGAGCTAAACAGAGAACTCTCTGTAGAGGAATATCGAATGGCAGAGAAGTATTTAAATAAATGTTCAACCTCATTAGCCATTAGGGAAATGCAAATCAAAACAACCCTGAGATTTCACCTTACTCCCATCAGAGTGGCCAAGATGAAAAACTCAAGTGACAACACATACTGGAGAGGTTGTGGAGAAAGGGGAACCCTCCTCCACTGCTGGTGGGAATGTAAACTTGTACAACCACTCTAGAAATCAATCTGGTGCTTTCTCAGACAATGAAGAATAGGGCTTCCTCAAGATCCAGCCATACCACTCATAGGCATATATCCAAAAGATGCTCGAGTACACAATAAGGACATTTGCTCAACAATGTTTGTAGCAGCTTTATTTGTAATAGACAGAAGCTGGAAACAGCCCAGATGCCCATCAACTGAAGAATGGATGCAGAAATTGTGGTACATCTATACAATGGAGTATTACTCAGCAATGAAAAATAAGGAAATCATGAAATATGCATGTAAATGGTTGGACCTGTAAAAGATCATCCTGAGTGAGTTGTCCCAGAAGCAAAAAGATACACATGGTATATACTCACTCATATAAACCTAGAATAGAGGATAAACCCGCTAAAATCTGTACATCTAAACAAACTAAGCAAAAGAGAGGACCCTAAGTAAAATGCTCAATCCCCATCCTGAAAGACAAAGAGGATGGACATGAGAAGAAGAAGAAAACAGGAAACAACCTAGGAACCTGCTACAGAGGGCCTCTGAAAGCCAGAAGAAGAAAACAGGAAACAACCTAGGAACCTGCCACAGAGGGCCTCTGAAAGCCTCTGCCCTACACACTATCAAAGCAAATTCTGAGCCTGATGACCAACTGTCAGGCAGAGTGAATGGAATTTTAGGTGAGAAGTGGGAAATAGCAAGAGCTGGAGAGGATAGGAACTCCACAAGGAGAGCAACAGAACAAGAAAATTTGAACACAGAGAACTTCCCAGAAACTCATATTCCAACCAAGGACTATTCATGGAGATAACCTAGGACCCCTGCACAGATGTAGCCCTTGGCAGTTCAATGTCCAAGTGGGTTACATAATAATAGGAACAGGGACTTCCTCTGACATAATCTAATTGGCCTGCTCTTTGATCACCTCCCCCTGAGGGGGGAGCAGCCTTACCAGGTCACAGAAGATGACAATGCAGCCACTTATGATGAGAATTGATAAACTAAGATCAGAAAAAAGGTGAGGAGGATCTCCCCTATCAGTGGACATGTGGTGGGGCATGCATGCAGAAAGGGGAGAGAGGGTGGGATCAGGAGGGGAGGAGGGAGGGGCTTATGGGGGTGATACAAAATGCATAAAGTATAATTAATAAAAGTTAAAAAAAGAAAAAAAAAAGAAAAAATGGCACAAGAAAAAAAAAAAGAGAAAAAAAAATGTTCCAGAAAAAACACTATGTAAAATTTACTTGTAACTTTTTAAGGCATCACTTAAACTCGTATTAATATGTTTAAAGTACTTCTAAAGTTATTCTTATCTTGAGATACAGCTTATTTCTTCTTCTTCTCTCTCTATGTGTGTTTGTGTGTATGTATGTTAATGATCAAATATTGTACCTCCTTGAATACATTAAAAATATAACTGTTTAAGTGGAGAAAAGATTCTAATTTGCAGCGCTAAAGAGAAAGCTCAATGGCTGTACTACCAGAAGAAACATATTATATTTCCAAGAACAATTTGGCAACTAAAAATCTTTTGTAATCCCAATTCCAAGGAATCTAACATTGCCTTCAGTGCTCCATAGGTAGCAGGCATGGACATGGTGAGCAAATATACATATAATCAAAATTTCCATACACATAAAAATAGAACAGAGTTTCAAAAGAATAAAAACTTTGTCTTCTTAGTATATATATATATATATATATATATATATATATATATATATATATATGTGTGTGTGTGTGTGTTTTTATTGTGGTACAGAGAATAGCAATATATGTATTATCATTAAGGGAAACAGAGTTAATTGTGCTCTCTAAAAGCATTAGGTACAGTAAATGATATTCAATTGGGGAGCATATTATTTCAAGTGTTTTTTTTTAATGATATCCAAATGAATTAAATTGTAAGAAATTAAATACTAAAGGATGAATTACTTATATTGGTGGCATAAATGAAGTTTTGAAAATTTAAGCAATGTTAAGGTCAGTACTAAAGCACAGCTTTTGATTTTAGCTTTTGGGTTTTTGAATTTGTGGATACATGTTTGATAATGGCCTAGAAAAATCAGTAGACCTGATTCTATTGTATCTTTATTCATAAGAGAAAAAGAAAAAAAAAACCTGCTAAATAAAGTTATGATGATTACAAATTTTATACTTCTAGATAAAATTATGGCACACAAAAATAAGAAAAAAACAACTTGATTATTTTTGTTATGTGCACAAAAATTCAGTAGTCATATTTCTTCTTTCTTTAGATCTTTCTCTCTCTCTCTCTCTCTCTCTCTCTCTCTCTTACTTTTTCCCTCTTCTAACAATTTTCATTCTAATCAAGCTTTGCTGTGTGCTGAAGTGCCCTGTAAGAGACTGATTTGATTCAAACTCTGTTCCCCTGAAAGCCAGAGATTGATAATTTTATGGCTCTGCTGATGCCAATAATCTCTTCTCAAAGAGGATCTAGACTGATTGCTTCATGTTCATTGACCTGGATGATTTAAAATGAAGGAATGATGAATCAAAATCAAGGGTACGTTCAGAATATTTCATAATGACATTTATTCTCTGTGCATTTTTCATTGAAAAATATTCTTTTCTCATAAAAAAAATCTCAACCAAAGTCTCTCCTCCCTCAGTTTCTTCCATCCTTCCATCTCCTCTTTCTTCCATATATACTCCCATTTTTTCCCTCTTCAGAAGACAGCAAGCTTCTAAGAGAAGGTGGTGAAACAGGACAAAACAAAATACAATTAAATAAGGCAGAAGTCCTCCTATTGGGACTGGGCAAGGTAAGTACAGTACAGTACAGTACAGTCTCAAGAGCAGCCAGAATGTCAAAGAAACTTTGTCAAAATTCAGTTGTCCATAGGTGTGTGGGTTTATTTCAGGGTCTTCTGTTAGACTCCATTGATCCATCAGTCTGTTCCTATGCCAGTACCATGCAGGTTTTTATTTATTTATTTATTTATTTTTATTGTTGCTCTATAGTACAGCTTGATATCAGGGATGGAGATTCCTCCAGATCTTTTATTGTAGAGGATTGTTTTAGCTATTCTGGGAAACACTAAGGGGAACCCTAGGGAGGATGTTGAAATCTCATTCAGAATGGAAAACAGTATACACACCAGAAGTAATAGAAGAGAGGAAGCAGGATGGGAGCCTACTATAGAGGGTCCTATGACAAGATTTACCCAACAAGGGGTGGCTGAAACTCATTGCCAATCTTTGGGCAGAACACAGGAAGAGAGGAGTGGGAATAGAGGGACATGGATGGGATATAGGGTCCCACAAGGGGGCAAACAAATCTAAAAGATTTGAGCCCAGGAGGTCCAGCAGAGACTAATGCACAAATGAAGTACCATGCATGGAGAAGACCTAGACCACCTGCTCAGATATGGCTGATTTGCAGCTCAGTCTCCATGTAGATCTCTGATTGAGGGCAGCAGGGTCTGCTTCTACCATGAACTCACTTGACTGCACTTTGATCACTCGCCCCTTATGATACAGTCTTGCCAGGCCACAGAGGAAGAGAATCCAAGCATTCCTGATGAGACTTAACAATCTTTGTGCAGACAATGTAAGTAGAAAACTCTCCCTTTCAGTGGACTATGGGAAGAGGATGGGGAAGAAGAGGGAGGGAAGGTGGGACTGGGGGAGTTGAGGGAGGGCGCTTCAATCTGGATATTGAATATATTGCGAAGAAAAAAATAATTACAATTATGAAAAAGAACATCACAATTAAAAAAAAAAAAACTCAGAGAAATACCACTTCTAACTGTTAAGAATCCCACAAAACATTTTAGTCTTATTTTCTTTCCTCTTTTTACTTTTTAGATATTTTATATATTACTACTTTACTTTCATTCCTACTCCTATTCTTATTCCTATTTATTGATTATCTCATTTTCATATCCTGAAATATGTAAGACTATTCAATTTTATAAATTAATAGATTGAAATTATCTGTAAAAGTTCTGAAAAAAAATAGTGTAGACAATCTATTATTTAATAGTGACTGATGTACAGATTAATTATTATCAACAAATACCCATTCAAAGAAAACGTTTTAATTAAAATTGGCTTGAAAAGTCAGATAGTAGGGGAGGAGGACCTCCCTAATCAGTGTACTACCAAAGGGACAAGGCATTGGATGAAGGGAGGAGATGAGGGAGGTAGCTACAGCCGAGACACAAAGTGAATAAATTGTAATTAACAATAATAATAATAATAATAAATACATGATTTGAAACATTAAAAAGAAAATATTGAGTTTTTATGCAAAAAACTTTAAGTTTAGTAATTATGTCAATATTAAAAATATTTTAAGATACATATGTTAATGAAACATTTTCCCAAAGAGAAAACATCTTTTACATATATATTTTAGCTCCTACTCTGAAAGTTCAAGAATAGATTATATTTCTGTATGTGTGTGTGTGTGTGTTTTCTGGGGATTGAACCTAGAGCCTCCTTCACACTGAACTCATATGTCATTGAATTAATACTCTTGCTCTATGAACATTATTTCATTGGGCTGTTTTGAGAACTGAGCCAATAAATTGAATAATCATATTTTATAAAATCAAAACAAAAAGAAAATAAGTTAGTGAGAAAGGATTTTTTTCATTCCAATATTTAAGAAGCCAACAAAGAAATATTTAAATTCTTACTGATTATATAGCTTTTCATTAACTCTGGTCATTATGCACATGTAAATTATTTTGCTTTTCAAAATATAGCAACTGCAAAATACAGTAGCCTTCTAAAATTTCACTGTGGTAATATTCCACACTGACCAGTTTCTTTCTGTTTCCTAGAGGAAAGTAGCCTAATTTTGGTTAAGTTTAGAATTTAGAGAAAACAAGATCGGGGGTGTTCAGGGTGATATGGCCATAATGTCAAACCTGCCATAAAAACTTTGACTCAAAATTCACCCTGCTTACATGATGTGCAGGTATAATCATAGAGAAGATATAACAGAGATGGAGTGAAGTTCCAGCCAATGCTTGACCCAAGCCAAGACCAACCCCATGGGAGAGAACCAATCCTTGACACTATTATGCATACTCTGCTATGCTTGTATACAAGAGTCAAGCAGAGTTGTCCTCTGAGAGGCTCTATCCAGCAGCACCTCAAAATAGATGCTGAGACTCACAACCAAACATTGGATAAAGGGTAGGAAGCCTTATGGAAAAGTGGGGAGAAGGAGAAAAGGACCTAAAGGTGACAGAAGCTTTGCAAGAAGACCAAGAGTGCCAACTAACCAGGCCAAGAGAAGATTGCTTAGACTGAAGTACCAACCAAAGACCTTGTATGGACTGGACTTCCGTCCCCTACAAAGATGTAACTGATGTGTTGCTCAGGCTTTATGTGGATCTTCTGGTAAGAAGAATGGGGGTTCTATCTGACATAGACTCTCTTGACAGCTTTTCAATTACTTCCCCCTGGTGGGAATGCCTTGCCAGGCCACAGGGGAAGAGGACTCACTCAGCTCTGATTTTACTTGATCTGGAAAGTATGGAAAGGGGGCCTCCCCTTTTCTGAGGAAAAAGAGAGAGGTTCAGGGGAGATATAGGAAGGGAGAGCCTGGGAGGGGAGGAGGGATGAGGCTAAACCAGGCTGTAAGGTAATTAATTAATAATTAAAAAGAATTTAGAAATTTTTAATATTTTTTTTCTCCATTTATTAAACCCCAATAACTATGCAAATATTTTCTAAATGGATGATCAGTCAAGAGTAATGTAAG
This sequence comes from Psammomys obesus, assembly GCF_907164565.1. Classification (NCBI taxonomy): domain Eukaryota; kingdom Metazoa; phylum Chordata; class Mammalia; order Rodentia; family Muridae; genus Psammomys; species Psammomys obesus. The sequence goes on from NW_026596402.1 coordinate 985,108, forward strand.
TAAATATCAAAGAGACAAGATTGTAGGTTTTAATTTTTTAAACTTATTTTACTTGGGATTTCTACCTCCCTTCAAGCCCCGAGGTAGGAAAAAAGAAGGTTAGCAGGGAATAGGGAATGTAGACCTCTTTAGACTTCGTTTTTTTGGGGTGATTCTATTTTTCCTTGTCAGGATTCCAGCACTCCAACTAAACAGCAGTCACAGAACAAATCAGCAGCAGCTTCCTCAAAGCATTCCCTGGAGTGTTTGTTTCTAGGAGTGTCTCAAAGCATCCTCTTTCTCTCTCTGAACTTCTATTCATACAATCTCAGAGTTCACACAAGGATGTTTTTCACCTTGCTGTCATGTTCAGTGTTTGTTTTTCCTACTAATGTGAATTTCTTCCAGACCATATTCTTTTTTCCATCCATTAAAGTATCAACATATTCTTTGTTTCCTTCTGTTCAATGTAACAGTAACAGTCATTCCAATATCATAACATTGATAGTTTTGCTTATTTTCACCAGGAGCATTACTCACTCAAATACAAATAAAAGGAAAATATATAGTTTAAAGAAAAAAGTTTTTCACACAGCTCTAAATTGCATATCTCTATCAAATCCTTCCCTTCAAAGTACAGGGAACCCCACATGAGAAAAGGAAATAAAACTGCAAACGCTAGAGGGCAGGGAAGACACTAAGAGAACAGGTCATTATAAACCAACTGATCAAGGCTCATGTGAACTCAATGAGACTGAAGAAGCAACATCAGGCCCACATGAGTCTGAACCAGATCCTCTGTGTATATATTATAATTTACAGTTTGGTGTTTTTATGGAACTCCTAAGAGTGTCTCTGATTCTTGTGCCTCACATAGGGTTCTTTTCCTTCTCTTGTTTTACTGTGTCCTCTTTTGATGCACTGTTTTTTGTTTTACCTTATATTTTATTTTATGTTTGTTGTTATCTCCTAGAAGCTTGTCCTTTTCCAGGGAGTGACAGAAAGAGACTATATCTGTGTGGGATGAGAGGTGGTATGAACTGCGAAGAGTAGAAGAAGGGGAAACTGTAATCAGGAAACATTATATGAAAAATAATCTATTTCCTATAAAAAGAAAAATAAATATATACACATGCAAAATAGTTCTAATTAACTAAAGTGTACCATATTAATACATGTTATGTATATATCAAACTTTAATACTAATAAAGTCACATAATATAAAAAAAAGACTTTAGAGCAAACAGTGACAGTCTGTGAAAATGAAAAGCATTTCCAATCTGCCCTACAATAATCTCAGTTTTGACATTGCTTTTATTATTTGTTCATTTTACTCTTAGTAACCCAAATTTAACATACCATTCATTTTATCATCTTAAAAAATGTAGATATTTCTGCCATGATTTTTGCAGAGTAAGGAAATGGAAGCCATGCCATTGAAGGAATAGGTCCTATACCTGGTAGACTGTCCTGGAGATTTATAGATAAAAAGTACAAGAGGACAGTTGAATGCTGTGTGCATGAGGGTGCAGTCATATTTTGGGATGGTTATTCTGATAACTTACAGGCTTGATTCTTAGTCAAGACTCTGTACTGACATTAAAACATCACCAAAAATTAAAACATGGGAATTGTAATGGAAATATTTTAAGAGTTAAGTTTGAGGAATATTTAAGTGGGTAAGAAAACTTATTGCACAAGTTTGAGAATCTGTGTTAAGATCTCTAGTACACAAGGACAATGTAGAACATGCATAAAATCCTAGGGATAACTGAGGGAGACAGATACTGAGGTCTCACTGGCAAACCACAGGAAAAACATATAGTGACCCTGCCTCAAGTGACTAAGTCAGAAACGAAATAAGACACGAAATCCTTCTTTGTCTTCTCTGTGCATAAGCGTGCACACACACACACACACACACACACACACACACACACAGAAACACACACACAGTCTGTCACACACACAAACTAAAAGAACTGAGATCGAGAAGACAATATCTACTCTTTCAAGATTTGTTCTCCAGATATGATTCAATAAGATAAATTAGAGATGAGATAATTCTTGATTTTCTTGATACACCAGTGAGGATGAGGTTTCTTTAACTGACATTTCCTTAGACTTGGAGTTTGTTCAATGAATCCATTGGAATGTCCTGGATGATTGGGTTACTGTGCCAAATCTCAGTTAGCACAGGGATGAAACAGTAGTTGCAATGCAGTTTAGATCCACAGTGGTGATACTCTGGGCAGCTACATGTCACTCAGATTATTTATGTTCTGCTTTTGTTCTCCTGAAAATTACTTTTTTTCTACATTGTCTGTTGGATGTTCTCTCTGAAATTGTTTTCCATCTTCTATTAATTTTCAAGTTTTCTTTTCTCAAAGCAGCTTCCACTGTTTGATTCTGCTATTCTGTAATGCTATAAATCGGTGAAGAGTGATTGTGTCCCAGTTGTTTCTTTGTAAAGGCTCCAGAAAGTTTCCTTAGTTTTGCAAGCACACCTATCCAGCTGATGTATAAGAACCTTGTGTTTGTCTGAAAAATTCACAAGTGAACATAAATAATTAATATATGAAAATTTTATGTGCGTTAATGATTATAAAACTAGAGAATTTTTCAAATGTATTCTATATTTTAAAAATTAAAATGGCTATGTAAACTTAATACATTCATACAAATATTTGTAATTCTTAAATTTCTTGATATCAGAGTGGTCTAGAGTGATGCTTTCAAATATTCTGTAGCAGAAATGAGGTTCTAAATTGTGAAAATAAAAGACGCAATAGGAATTTTTATTCAAGAGTAATCCACACATGGCTTTATAACATGTCCAAAATTCTTGTTAAAAATGAAATTCATACAGAATTGTAGATTTCCTTTCATTTTCTCTTTACTACCAGTATTTTGAGTTTGCACTGAGTGCATGGAAAAAATGGTTCTGAGGGTGCTTTGCATAGAAGTAGTCCTGAACTAAGTATCTCTTTAAATAACCCACTTTTAATATGGTCATCTTGTTTTCAATGACTTTTAATCATAATATTATAACAAATTAATTAAACCTATGAAATAATTTCAAAGTTAGCACAATTATTTTTCAGAAAGTGTTTTATAAAGCTAAATAACTCTATCAATAAAATGTAAATCCTAAAACTCTGTACACTCCTGTAAAACTTTAATCATAAAAGTAGGTTTAGATAAGGCTTTTAAAAATTTCCAGTAGCACAAACAAATTTAGTTGCTCATCACTTGCAGGGTTGAGGGCTTGCCATATTTAAATGTGTGACCTGTTTTAAGTATTTGCATCAAATAAAAGGGAGGTACCAATTTTTAAACTGGCATAAACAGGCAGAGTTGGGTACAATAACAACTGAAAGTTTCTGGTCCAGGGACAGGACACTGAGGCTTTGGTTATGATTATGTGACCACTGAAGTGTTCAGCCCCTGGATTGGTGTCTAGTAAGAAAAGGCCACAACAGCTGACTGTTAATAAGGTTATAGAAGCAAGATTTCCATTTATCCCTATCTAGTAACAAATAGCTGTATGGCCTTGGACTGTTACTTAAATTTTCTCCCTATCAGTTCCCATCTGTACAATAAGCCCAAGAGAAATAGCTATGCAATAAGATTGTCAGGTGAAGGAAATGCATTAATAGCATGCATGTGATTAGCAAGGGACATATAGCAGACACTCAGGTCAGCCATTTTTAGTATTATTTTGTTAAACTCCTTATACTTAATCCCTATATTCTCATATGGACTAATGTTAAAGTTTAATGGTAATTGAGGAAAATGATTGAATGTCTAGTAGTTTATAATTTATAAATACTCAATATTATTAACCACCTACTTTTTTTGCCTTTATAACACATTCCTGTATGCTATGTCAGATGTAAGAAGTTGTCTAATTTTTCATAGTATTCTTCCATGTATTTAAAAGAAAACATTTTTATCATTCATAAACTTACTCAATTTACTGTTCACTACTAGGTATTGGCAGGAATATGGTCAAGATTAGTAAATGACAAAATGATTTACACTCACAAGAGAAATGTGAGGCTCTATTCAACAACATAGAGTTCAACTTTAAGCAACAGTGTTGCAAATTATGAATACAAATACTATCAGTAGTTACTAATAGTATTAATAGTTACAAGATTTAAAGCATGTAGACTGAAGTATTTTTACAGATGTTAGTTAAAAGCATGAATTATTTGTGTACCATATCTGTGTTTTTCATAGTGAAAATTCAAGGCCCATATTTTTGCACTGTTACATATATTTAATAGGCAAAATCCTGCCATTATACCAACTTGATATGGCGAGATTGGTTATACTCATTTTTATAAAATCAACAATCCCCATCCCGAAAGGCATAGAGGAAGGGCATCAGAAGAAGAAGAAAACAGGAAACAAACTAGAAACCCGCCAAGTAGGGCCTCTGAAAGGCTCTGCCCTGCAGACTATCAAAACAGATGCTGAGACTTATGGTCAACTGTTGGGCAGTGTTCATGGAATCTTATGTAAATAGTGGGAAATAGTAAGATCTGGAGAGGACAGGAATTTTACAAGGAGAGCAACAGGACCAGAAATTTGAACACAGGGGTCATCTCAGAGACTCATACTCCAAACAAGTACCATGCATATAGATAACCTAGAACCCCTGCACAGATATAAGATAGCCCATGGCAGTTTAGTGTCCAAGTGGGTTACATAGTAATGGGAAGAGGGACTGCCTCTGACATAAACTGATTAGCTTGCTCTTTGATCACCTCCTCCTGAGGGGGGAGCAGCCTTACCAGGCCACAGAAGATGACAATGCAGCCACTCCTGAAGAGATCTGATAGACTAAGATCAGAAGGAACGAGAGGCGGACCTGCCCTATCAGTGGACTTGGGGAGGGGCATGCGTGAAGAAGAGGGTGAGACGGTGGGATCCGGAGGGGAGGAGGGAGGGGCTTATGGGAGATACAAAGTGAATAAAGTGTAATTAATTTAAAAAAAAAGAAAAAAAATTCCTGTACTTTCTTTACCTTAGCAAGTAACTTAATCTTTTCTCAGAGAATCTTAGTAAAATTCAGGAACTTACCAGGTTTACTCTTTACTTTTAAAGGTTATTGGCTCTCCATTTTCTCCAAGAGCAGTAATTTAGTGTTACAGTATTAAGTCCTATTTCTAACTCATTGTTCAGAGATACATACTGTTTGATTTTTTTGATTTGGAGCCCTTCACAGGTGGGTCTTTGCTGAGATGATCCATTATTTGCATTCCTCTTTGGTTGAAATGCCCAATTTGTGTTCCTGGTTCAAGAATTTTTGTGTCCTTGTCACCACTTGCTTGCAAGACTGCTACTTTTTTTTTCACTTACCTTCAATTGCCAGCCAGGGTGCGCATGCATGTTCAAGGCTTGTGACAAGGGGACTATTACAAGATTACAGCCTTAAACATTCTCCCTTTAGGTCTGACCTTTTGTCTGGCAGTATTGATCAACAGCTCTAGCATCCTTCTCTACTCTAGAATCTACACACTTTAAAATGACATTATATTCCTCTTGTCAGATGAATTGGAATGTTTGTGTAATAGTACACTCTCAACACAGCACCCATATCTCTCATACCAACAGCTTTCTTGAGTTCTCCATCTTTATTTTGCCTTGATAACAGAGTTGGTAAAAACTTTAATCAATGTTAAACTATACCTGCTGTTAGGCTTTACTTACACCAACATTGTTTATGTTAGTGGCACAAAGAATTAATTTTATAACTTGTAAGATATGAATTTTTAAATAACTTTAAAGTTGTGAGGAAGTGACTAACCAGGAACTCTTGTACCTAATGAAACTGGAAATAAAGACCATGACTCTAATCACAAAAAAAAATACTGTGTGTAAAAATAGTCCTCGTTAAACTAAATGTGTGACAAAATCAGCCCAAAAATCATTAACCTGAGAAAATAACTGGTGGGAAATGAGGTAGGGGTTGATTTGGACAGAAAAGTTATGAAGGAGGGAGAGTAGGAAAAAAAGAGTAATCAGAAGACAATACATACAACTATGATTTTTTTCTGAGAACAAATTGATCAATAAATTTATGTGTATATGTGTGTGTTTGGAACCATAGGTACTTCATTAATGTTATAATTTCTCCATATTACTCAGGGTTCTGATGTATAGGATGAAATGAATAATTTTTATTCTTCATGCATTTGTAAGGGGGTAAAATGTAGTAAAGGACTGAGATTATATTACAGCATTAACAAATGTTTTATTTCATAGAGTTACTATGAGAAATATTCCTCCTTACTTAGCAGATCATCAGTTATTTCCTTTCTTATTACAATATTATCTTTTACTAATTATCCTTTAGAGTTTACCTTTTATAGTATAATTTATGCACTATTTCACCCTAAACCCTCTGGGCTCTGTTTTATACATACCTAGTGAGGCATAGTTTTACACAATTAATGACTTATATCTCAAGAAAATTTTCAAGTTGAAGTGAGAAGTGAATGCCTTCTGTTTTCCAGGCAGAAGTTTCTTTAGAAGTGGGTCAAGAAACAGTGAACACAGGAAAAAAAGCCTTCAGCTTTGTCTAAAGCTGGCCTAGACTCCATCCTTAACATTCTCTCACCTTTCCCTCTCCCCTTTCCCTCTCCCCTCTCCCTCTCCCCTCTCCCCTCTCCCCTCTCCCTCTCCCTCTCCCTCTCCCTCTCCCTCTCTTTATCCCTATCCCTATCCCTCTTCCTTTCCCTCTCCCTCTTCCTCTCCCTTTCAGGATTCTCCTAAATTGGCATATAGGTTGTCTTGAAATTGTTCTTAACTTGGTGCACATCTTCTGTAGTCCATTCTCAGGTGAAAAGACAATATGTAGCACATGTTTTAGTACACAACACATATATTATCCCCCAAACTAAATGAATATGCCTCTTATCTGTTCAATATAGTTATGTGGAGATACTGAGGTTTGCTCAAATGAATGTTATAATTTGTCTCCATTTTTAAAAACACTTAAAATATAAAATAAAATGGGATGACTGAAAGCAAACTCCCATGTGGAAACACCTGCAAAGGTGTTCTATTTCTATTGTACTCTCTCCTCCAGCCCATCTAGGTCATTGGAAGTCACTTCCTCTGGCAGTTTCCATATATAGACTGGCTATGATTGGGGTGGTTGAAAGGAGAGGGATGAGTGGCATGCTGGTTACCTCAAAAAGTGAAGTTGTTAAGCTTAATCTACTCTTTCTACTTCTTCTTCTTCTTTTTTTATACAACAAGGGAGTTTATTTTTGAGACAAGTATGAATGACCATGGTTTACTTACAGAGATTTAGGGTATCCCAAATAATATGTTCTTTTTTTTTTGTTTTTGTTTTTTCTTTTCTTTTTTATTTATTATTTTTTTTAATTTTATTTTTTTCTTATCAGTTACATTTTGTTAACCCTGTATCCCAGCCGTGTCCCGATCCCTCATTCCCTCCCAGTCCCTCCCTCCCTCCCTCATCTCCACCGTGCCCCTTGCCAAGTCCACTGATAGGGGGGACCTCCTCCCCATTCATCCGATCCTGTTTTATCAGGTATCTTCAGGACTGGCTGCAAAGCTCTCCTCTGTGGCCTCACAGGACTGCTCCTCCCATGGGGGGTGGGGAGGCCTCAATCAAATCACAAACTTCTATTTTTTTCATAGATAAATATTTAAAATATTGATTGTTCTTGGAGAGTGTGCTCAAGCATACATGCAAGCTCAAATGTCTGTGTGGGTGTGCTTTCCTGAGTTTAAGAGCAGGACAATGTCAGTGACTGTATCATTCCTTGTTAATAATCTTGACAAACTTCTGATGTTTTTTTTTTTCTTTTTTTTTTTCAGAGAGATATATAGAATACTGGCAATTCCAAGCACTTGAATCCTCATTCTGAAAGTAATAGTATTTTTACTGGAATAGAAAATTGGAAATTGCGAGATGTCTCCCACATTTTAGCTCTCTGTAACTCTTTCAGTTTTCTGTCTTGTTCAAACTTTCCCTGTTCATTTGTTCTTTTATTGTTCTGCAAATGCCTTAGTAATTTTAACGGGAAAGATGAACAGTGCAGAAGAACTACAAGTTAAACAGAGGAGAAATCTGCAGGAATTTTATTATTTCTAGTTATTGAATCAACTGAACAATTTTTAGTGACCACTAAATTCCTAGAGTCTGTTGCAAAGCATCATCATAGATGGGCCAAAATGGCCATTTTTATTTATTCATTTTGAGATGTAATTAAAATTTCTGGATACTAAGGGAATGTGAATAAGTCCCAAGAACCATCCAATCTGTAGGATTCAAAGTTGAAAGAAATAAAATACTTTTTTATTTACATAAGCTTTAGATAACATAATATGAGTAATATGATTATGAATACCTATACAACAAGGTAAGAATGTTAAAAGAATAAAGAAAAATCCCCCCAAGAAAAACTACACACAAGCCTCTCAAAAACTCAAATAATAATACCAATAAGCAGACCGCGCTGAGTAAACATCTAACATTAATTTCATTCTAAGATTTTATTATTATTATTATTATTATTATTATTATTATTATTATTATTTAATGGTAAACCAGTACCTCTTCTTTTAACTGTGATCGTTAACATTATTTGCTTCTTTAGCTTTCAAAGTCATTCACGTCTGCGTTGAGGTTCAGGTTTCCTTCCTTGATAATTCTTTTCCATCTTCTAATTCAGAAGTGATAAAAATGAAGGCAAAGAGAACACCAAAGCTTTAAGTATGATATTGAAATCTATCCATACTACTGTACAAAAATGCTACAAATTGGAATGACTGGAATCATCTACCTTTCTATTGTTATATTTGAGGAATATCAGTGAAATTTAAATAATATAGTCAAATGGAAAGTTTGAACAGGAATTCTATATTGGAAAAATGACAAAGTGTAGTAGGCCAAATTGTAATAGGCTGTTCTGAGAACTATAACTAATGATTTCTCTTTTTTTCATAAAAGACTTCCAAAATACCTGGAAACCCCCTTTATGTTTCATTTTATTGCCATGTAACAGAAATTTATTTTACAATTATATATTTCTCTTTCACCAGTGTGTCATTTTAAGTTTATAGTATAAGAGTCATAGAGGTATAATAGAAAGAATGAAGACACTATATTCAGAGTAACTCACGCTTATGAGTTGTATAGTCATTAACAAATAACAAGTATTTTTTTTAACTAAAAATGGCTAGTCTACATGATGGGGAAGGGGAGAAAATACATTCTGTAGGGGAAGACACTAATGTAAAGTTCATACTACAGTGCAATTATTATTATAAGTGATTATACTCTTGTACCTTCCCTCAAAGACCGAGTGTTTGGGTATGAGTATCAATTAACATTTTTTTTCAAAAGTAAATATTTATACCAACTGATATTGTATGGGATTTTATAGTAGTGCTATTGCTTTGAATTTGACAATAATACAAAATTATTTTTACTCATGTGAGATAGTTTTTTTTTTTTTGCTAAACTAACATTTTGAATAAATTATGCCTTGTTTCTAAAATTTCATTTAATCATTGTGAAGATTCTGTGCTGAACCTTACCATCTGTTTATGCAAGTGGTATGTGATCATCTTCAATTGCCCAATTTTTTATCCTTTCTCGATATCCATAGTAAACAAATTAAATGTTACAGCAACTCTTTAGTTAAAAGAAATCATTGAACATGCTTATTTCTTTTTACCACAAGTAATTTATTTAGTATGTGTGCATGGCAGGAGTCATTTCTTTTTAGACCTTCATATGGGTTCCAAGGAGAAAACTCAGTTTATGAATCTTGGCAAAAAGTACTTCTACCCAGTGAGTGGTCTCAGTAACTCTGAATACATTTAATTATTATTAAGGTGGTCAAATATTACATTACTTTCATGCATAGAGCCTCATGTAAAAATTTGGACAGATAAAAGAAGATGGTTTGAGAACTTGGATGCAAAACTAGTTAGGAGAAAAATTAACAGAAGTAAATCATTAGCAGTGAAATATCTACCCTGACTGAGTTCTAGACCAACACTAAAGAGAAATAATGCAATGTTACTGAGAGAGAAAAAAAAGTAAACTTTCATTTGTTGTCTTCATTATTTAGTTAATATTTATAGTGAATATTTCCTTTCATATTTCCTGCAGAAAAACTTAACATTCTATGCATGGACACAAACTTATTTCTTAATCCTTTTCATTTCCTCATAAAGATGCCTGTGGAGATTTGCTAATAACAATGATGAGATGTTACCTAAATTTAAGTGGAAAAATGAGGTTAAATTTTCATGCATTAATTGTTGCTTTATCTGGCCTTCATGCTTTAATTTTTGTCTTCTCTGGTAAACCACTGGGAAATATAAAATTTCAGATTCTCTCCATGTTTTATCATAATGTAAAACAAAATTTAAAAATAGAAAAACATGACACATATTAAGATGGCAGCGCCCGGAGGACTCTCATTCTGAGCAGCAGCAGCAGGATCAGCACAGTGACCAGCAATCAGAACTCGCAGCCATAAAACACAGTCATTGTGTTTCTCAAGTGAGAGGATACCCCACAGTGGGGGATTCAATCAGCTTTTAACTCACCCGGCTAAACCTTGGAAGAGAGCCTGGTTCCGCCAGACGCTTGGCTACCGGCCGCCAGCCCCAGCCCCAGCCCAGAGCCACAAGCCAGTGTCTCTGGTCATGGTCCCAGACTGAACTCTGCGCACCACACTATCAGAGACTGGAATTTTCAGTCAAGAGATAACCCCACAGTACAGGAAACGATTGGGATGGACCTTAGGTCACCCACACATCCCCTGGAAAAGACTCGGGTTCCACGGGTGCCCCAGGAGCCAGCCCGGAGCCAGAGCCGGGGACCCAGGCTCCAGCACAGAGCCCTGCCTGCCTGCCTGCCTGATTTGCCACCTGAGATAGAACTGTGGACACCAGGGCACCAGTGAATGAGTTTCACTGTCCAGTGCAAACACACAGGGAGGGAAACGGCTGGTCTGATCTCAGAGCACTCAGCTGACACCCTGACCCTGAAAAGGTCTCGGGAAAATTACCCAGTTTAGGCAGACACCCAGGCTCCCAAAGGCCGGAAAGGCAGAAACAGGTAGTTTCTGTGCACCAGACAGTTGGCAGAGACTGAGCCGCCATCACTCAGCTGTGTTCCAGACACAGGCAGTTTCTGCGGCCAGCCAGCTGGTGGAGACTGAGCAGTGCACACCAGGGCAAAAAAGAGACTGGGAGTGCCTGCCTCCAGAGAATCCACAGGGAAGGAAGGAAACTGTACTGACTTAAATCACCCAATCCTTCCCTGGAAAAAATCTAGCAGACCAGCAGGGCCGAGCCACCATCACTCAGCTGTACTCCAGATACAGGAACAAACATTTGCTGTGCTGAGCGCCAGATGATCACTGGGTCACACCAGCTGATCATTAAATTTACAGCAAGAAACCCAAAAACAGGGCAACTGTCCTCGGGACATCCCTGGGTGAGAGGAGAACCCTCTCAACTAACAAAGACCACAGTTACCACTCAGGTCTCTATCCCTGAGGTGAGCAGCAGCAACTCCTGAAAAAATGCCAGCCATCCAGGGACTATACCCAAAAAGCTGAGAAGACATCCTTCAAGAAAAACCAGCTTTCTGCGAAGGGGATTCTTTCCACCACAGGATCCCCAGGAAACACCAGAAAATTACCCCAAACACCTAAGATAGCACAATGGGTAGAAGCCAGTGTAAAATCTCAAGCAACAAAAGACAGAGAAATATGGCATCTCCAGAACCCAGTTACCCAGGGGGAAGTAGCCCTGGACACCCCAGCATAACTGAAATCCAAGAAGATGACATAACAACTATGCTCATGAAGATGATAACAGAGGAAAAAAATAAGATACATACAGACATAGAGGAAGATAAACTCAAAAAAAATATTGCCATCCATAAAGAAATAGAGGAGGCTGCAGCCAAACAGTTTATGGCCTTTAGAAAGGAAATGCTTAAAGCACAGAATGAAATAAAAGAAACAGAGTTGAAGGAACTAAAAGTAAAACAGGAAAGTACAATCAGACAGGTGAAGGAAGTAAACAAAACAACTCAAGACCTGAAGATAGAATTGGAAAAATTAAAGAAAACACAAATGGAGGAAATAATGGAAAGGAAGAATCTAGGGAAGAAAACAGGAAGTACAGAGGTAAGCATCACCAACAGACTACAAGAGATGAAAGAAAGAATCTCAGGTGTAGAAGATACAATGGAAGAAATCGATGTATCTGTCAAAGAAAATGTTAAATCCAAAAAATTCCTGACACAGACCGTCCAAGAAATCCAAGACAATATGAAAAGACAAAACCTAAGAATAATAGGAATACAGGAAAAATAAGACTCCTTTCTCCAAGGCCCAGAAAATATTTTCAACAAAATCATTGAAGAAAATTTCCCCAAGTTAAAGGAGAGGCCAATAAGAATACATGAGGCCTACAGAACACCCAATAAATATGACCAGAAAAGAAAAATCTCCCGCCACATAATAATCAAAAGAGTAAGTATACAGAACAAAGAAAAAATACTAAAAGCTGCAAGGGAAAAAGGCCAAGTAACATATAATGGCAAACCCATTAGAATCACACCTGACATTTCAACATAGACTATGAAAGCCAGAAGGGCCTGGATGGATATCATGCAGACACAAAGAGAAAACAGATGTCAACCCAGGCTACTATACCCACAAAATTCTCAGTCCTCATAGACAGAGAAAACAAGATATTCTATGGCAAAAACAAATTTCAACAATGCCTACAAACAAATCCAACATTACAGAAGACACTGGAAGGGAAAATACAACCCAAAAAAATAGCTTCTTTCAAGAAAACAGAGGAAATAATTAACCTTACTACAGTAAAACAAAAAGCAACCAAGCACACAACCTTATGACCACAGCCAACATCAAAATCAAGGGATCTAACAGCCACTGGTCATTAATCTCTCTCAACATCAATGGACTCAACTCTCCAGTAAAAAGACACAGATTAACAGAATGGATACATAAACAAAACCCAGCAATCTGTTGCATACAAGAAACACACCTAAGGCACAAAGATAGACATTACCTGAGGGTAAAAGGTTGGAAGACAACTTTCCAAGCAAACGGACCCAAGAAGCAAGCAGGAGTAGCCATTATAATATCTGAAAAAATAAACTTTTGACCAAAATTAATAAAAAGAGATGGGGAAGGACACTTCATACTCATCAAGGGAAAATTCCACCAGGAAGGCATCATAATCCTGAACATCTATGCCCCAAATACAAGAGTTCCCACATTTGTTAAAGAAACATTGATAAAATTTAAACCACATATAGATCCCCAACATTAAAAGTGGGAGACTTCAACACCCCACTCTCAACAAAGGACAGGTCAACAAAACAGAAATTAAACAAAAAAACAATGTCTCTGACAGAGGTCATGAATCAAATGGAGCTAACAGACATTTACAGAACTTACACCCAAACACAAAAAAATTTACCTTCTTCTCAGCACCTCATGGAATCTTCTGCTAAATAGACCATATAGTTGGTCACAAAGCAAGCCTCAACAGATACAAGAAGATTGAAATAATTCCTTGTATCTTGTCTGATCATCATGGAATAAAGCTGGACCTCAACAATAACAGAAATAGCAAAAATCCTACACACACATGGAAACTAAACAACTTGTTACTAAATGACATCTGGGTCAGGGAAGAAATAAAGAAAGAAATTAAAGCCTTCCTAGAACTCAATGAAAATGAAGACACAACATACCCAAACTTGTGGGAAACAATGAAAGCAGTGCTAAGAGGAAAGTTGATAGCACTAAGTGCCTTCAAGAAGAAATTCGACACAGCTCATTCAAGCAACTTAATGGCTCACTTAAAAACCCTAGAAAAAGAAGAAGCAGACACACCAAGAAGGAGTAGATGGCTGGAAATAATCAAACTCAAGGCTGAAATCAATCAATTGGAAACAAATAAAACAATTCAAAGAATCAATGAAACCAAGAGCTGGTTCTTTGAGAAAATCAACAAGATCGACAAACCCTTAGCGAAGCTAACTAAAAGGCAGAGAGACACCACCCAAATCAACAAAATCAGAAATGAAAAGGGGGACATAACTACAGACACTGAGGAAATCCAATCATTCGGACTTACTTCAAAAGTATATATGCCACAAAATTTGAAAATCTAAATTAAATGGACAAGTTTCTTGATCAATTTGACTTACCAAAGCTGAATCAGGAACAGGTAAATCAACTAAATAGTCCTATATCCCCCAAAGAAATAAAAGCAGTCATCAAAAGTCTCCCATCAAAAAAAAAAAGCCCTGGACCAGATGGCTTCAGCACAGAATTCAACCAGACTTTCAAAGAAGAGCTAACACCAATTAACTTCAAACTATTTCACAAAATAAAAACAGAAGGAACATTACCAAACTCATTCTATGAAGCCACAGCCACCTTGGTACCTAAACCCCACAAGACTCAAAAAAGAAAGAGAATTTCAGGCTAATTTCCGTTATGAACTTTGATGCAAAAATACTTAACAAAATACTTGCAAACTGAATCCAAGAACACATCAAAGATATTATCCACTATGACCATGTAGGCTTCATCCCAGGCATGCAGGTGTGGTTCAATATGTGGAAATCCATCAATGTGATCCATCATATTAACAAACTGAAAGAAAAAAAACACATGATAATCTCCCTAGATGCTGAAAAAACATTTGACAAAATCCAACATCCATTCATGTTTAAAATACTGGAGAGATCAGGGATACACGGAACATATCTAAACATAGTAAAGGCAATATACAGCAAGCTTATAGCCAACATCAAACTGAACGAGAGAAAATTAAAGCAATCCCACTAAAATCAGGGACAAGACAAGGCTGCCAACTCTCTCCATATCTCTTCAATATAGTGCTAGAAGTCCTTGCTAGAGCAATAATACAGTTGAAGGAGATCAAGGGGGATACAGATTGGAAAAGAAGAAGTCAAATTATCACTATTTGCAGATGATATGATAGTATACATGAGTGACCCCAAAAACTCTACCAGGGAACTCCTACAGCTGATAAACACCTTCAGCAAAGTGGCCAGATACAAAATTTCAAGTCTCCGAAGAAAAAATTAGAAGAAGATATGAGAAGATGGAAAGATCTCCCATGCTCATGGCTTGGCAGGATTAACATAGTAAAAATGGCCATCTTTCCAAAAGCAATCTACAGATTTAATGCAATTCCCATCAAATTGCCAACACAATTTTTACAGACCTGGAAAGAAAAATTCTTAACTTCCTATGGAATAACAAGAAACCGAGAATTGCTAAAACAATCCTCTATAATAAAAGATCTTCTGGAGGTATCTCCATCCCTGATCTCAAGCTGTACTATAGAGCAACAGTTATAAAAACTGCATGGTACTGGCATAGAAACATAATGGTAGATCAATGGAACTGAACAGAAGACCCAGAAATAAACCCACACACTTATGGACACCTGATTTTTGACAAAGGTGCCAAAACCATACAA